>NC_041218.1:33172367-33191774 GCF_002837175.3 Physeter macrocephalus
GTGGATGAATCTAGAGACTGTCATACAGAGTGAAGTAAGTCAGAAAGAGAAAAAGAAATATTGTATATTAATGCATATATGTGGAACCTAGAAAAATGGTACAGATGAACTCGTTTTCAGAGCAGAAATTGAGACACAGATGTAGACAACAAACGTATGGACACCAAGGGGGGAAGTGGGGGGGAGGGGAGGGCGGGTGGTGTGATGAATTGGGAGATTGGGATTGACATGTAAACACTAATATGTATAAAATGGATAACTAATAAGAACCTGCTGTATAAAAAAATAAAATTCAAAAAAAAATTATACATGTAATCCACATTTCCTACTTAGTAGTCTATGGACTATCAACTTTGAAAAAGAATAAAGCAGCTAACATTTTGTAGTTGTATAAAGTTTTCTTTGTAAACATAAAATGTCACTGTATCCTACTCAGAGGGGAAGAAACAAGGACCAGAAAGAAACTTGTAAGTCAAAAAATAAAAAGTCTACAAATAACAAATGGTGTAGAGGATGTGGGAAAAAGGGAACCCTAGTACACTTGCTGGTGGGAATGTAAATTGTTGTTGCCACTATGGAAAACAGTAGGGAAGGGCCTCAAAACACTAAACACAGAACTACCACATGATCCAGCAATTCCACTTCTAGGTATATATCTGAAGAAAATAAAAACCAAATTCAAAAAGATACATGCATCCCAATGTTCATAGCAGCTTTATTTATAATAGCCAAGATAAGGAAGCAACCTAAATGCCCATCAACAGATGAATGGATAAAGAATTAGTGAGATATATATATATACACACACACACACACACACACACATATATAATGTGATATATGTATATTATATATATAATGGAGTATTACTGAGACATAAAAAGAATGAAATTCTGCCATTTGCAACATTATGGATGGACGTAGAGAATATTATACCTAGTGAAATAAATCAGACAGAGAAAGACAAATACTCTCTGCTCTATATTATCACTTATGTGTGAAATTTAAATTTAATAAATAAAAGAAATGAATGTATATAACAAAATAGAAACAGACTCACAGATATAGAGAGCATACTAGTGGTTACCAATGGGGAGAGGGGAGGCAGCAAGGGAGAGACAGGAGTATGGGATTAAGAGGTACAAATTACTATGTATAAAATAAATAAGCAACAAGGATATATTGCACAGCACAGGAAAATAGAGCCAACATTTTGTAATAAATTTAAATGGAATATAATCTATTAAAATATTGAATCACTGTTATACACCTGAAACAAATAAAGTATTGTCAATCAACCATACTTCAATTAAAAAATTGTGGAAATTTAAAAATCCATGTTGCCTACTAGAACATGAAAAAAATTAATAAGGATGAAAATGATTTAATTTGATTAAAAGAAACAAAATAAAAGATTAGTTTCCAATGGAAAAAATAATTGATATAACTGACAGTGAGATTTTAGTTTCTTTCAAATAATAACAAAGTGTACAATTTATTTCCTGCATAGAGTATACAATTACTTAGGGTAATACAGTTTATAAAATAGAGCCAAAAAATGTGTCAAAATTTCAAGTAACCCATGGAAATAACTTTGATAAAATATGGTACCTCCAAGTCCATTGTTAAGAAAATAAATTAAGATATATTAAAATGCTCGGTTTTAAAGTTTTAAACCTTTGCCTAGGTGGGAAAATTTGTAATGTAATACTGGTTTTGATTCTTCTGTAAATTTAATTAAAACTTATCCTTAAGTAAATACATCTATACTTGCTGGTGTCTAAAGAAGTAAGAATGACTTTGCTGTATACCTGAAACTAACACAACATTATAAATCAACTATACTCTAATAAAAATTAAAAAATAAAAAGGGAGTAAGAATGGACAGACCATGTAAATCTTTTAGGTCTCAGATCTCTTTGACACAACCTGGATCTAGTACTCCCAACTGTCATGCAAATGATCACATTTACTTTTGCCTATTTTGCACAGGATTTATGAACAAATCACAGGTATGAAAACACTTAGAATTCTTTGAAATGACTTTACAAATTCAAATTAACTATTTATTAGTAGTAGTTAAATAAGAAAATATAATATCAATAGCAAACATTTATTTGATTTTTAGGTAATACTTTGCCTATTATGATAAACAATGTGTCATCCTGAGAATGTTAGGAAGTTATATGAAAGATCACTCTTACAAGAAGGAAGAATGTGAAACCTGTCTAAGGCTTAGTTTCCATATTGTAGTGGAGTGGCTGAGAAGAGGGTGAACTCTGAGGACTGATCACCTGAGTTGACTCCTGATTCTGTTATCTTTTAGTTGTTTGACCTTGGTCACCTTCTCTGTCTGAGTTCCTTACTTGTAAAATGCGGATAAACAACAGTACCAATTTGGTAGGGTTTTCGTAAGGATGACATGGATTTGCAGCAGTCTTTCTTGACTGTCTGACTCAACACCCATTCTCAACCTTCTTTTCTCTTCTCCTGCCCCACTATAAAGTCTGAAAAAGTGTAAAACTTGATTTCCCAATCTCCCTTGCAAATTGGGGTGCTAGGTGACAGTGCAAGCAAAGGAGACAAAAAGCAGAATACTGTTGGAGCTACTAGGAAAGCTTTGCCTTCCCTGATCAAAGGAGACAGATTTAGCTGGGATAAAAGGGGAGAGATGTAGCTGAGACCATCCTTTCCTTCCTTCTTTTTTCCTTCAACACAAACATGCTGCTTGGTGTTGGGAGAGACATCTTACAAATAGGAGAACAAGGTCAAGGGAATGGGATGCTGTCAGAAACCACTATGTCACTGAACCAATGCCTGTTGCCAGAAGCCTTTTAATATGAAAAAGTGAACTGTAATTTTTTAACTGACTGATACTGAATATTGTTACTTGCAGCTATAACTATTCCTAACTGATTCAGAGTTAATACATGTGGAATGCTTGGAATAGTTCTTAGCCATGATTAATGCTTAATAAATTTTAGCTATAAGTATTATTTTCTAGTTGATCATGTGTTGTATGTCATCAATTTTATATTCATTAATGTGTAATATGTATTTGTGTGGTTTACGTATCTTGTCTTACAATTTCAACATAGAGTTGTAATATTATTTAAAATTCACTGTAGTTTAAATACATGATAGATTTGGTCATTTCTTGGAGCAATTAATCTGTCTAAATGCCCATTTTTTTGCTGTCTTCTTTAATTCAAGACCCCATTATATCTGTTGAGCTTTTCTTGTTATTCATTAATATGTTACTAATTTAAAAGTTTTGGAAAAGATGCTCTGGAATTTCATCATTTGCTACCTTTTATCTATTGTTTTAGAACTTCTATTTTTTTGCAACATTTTCAACATAAAAGTATTGAGGCACTTATGAGCTTCTACTATTTCCTAGCAGTATACAACTATAATGTTCTGTTGGAAGTAAGGGCTAACTACTCTTAAGGCACTTTCTTCCACCATGCCTATCTGAAATGCAGTAGATTTATGGATATACATTAAAAATCTAGGAAGAAAAAATAAAATTAAGAGGGCAATAAAAAAACTACAAGTTCTAAAATTTACCTTACAAGTTAAGTTAATGATTGAGTAAATTTCCTAGTTAATGCAAACAAAAAACAGATATCAAGTCAAAGAAACTAATCATTTCCAGGAAACTAATCATTCAATTGTGAACCTGTATCCAACTCTATGTAACAGCCCATTTTAGAGTTTATTAGCACTCCCTATATTATGAAGAATAAACCAACACTCTTGATTTCAATACCACCCCCCCCCAAACACATCCACATACACACACACTTCCCTGCTTTTCCACACACTTTCTTTCACTGGAGTAAATCCAGCCACCATTTACCCTATTTTTCAGGCTTAAAACTTGGATGTCATCCCTGAGCCCCTCTTTCCTTCTCATCTCACTTCCCATCTATTAGCAGTTTTTATCTGCTATCTCTAAAAACATATATACCCTGACTCTGGCATCTAGCCACCTCCAAAGATAACTGCTCTTGACCTATCCTTCTATGATGATTTTCAAACCTGGGCTACATGTTAGAATATTTGAAGAAATAAACATGACACAAACAAACATTTTCATTAACCATTACTTCCTTGTATTATATTGGTTAATGCTTCTTTTAACACCCATTTCCATCATTTCCTGATGATTTTTTTCCTCTTTGTTTAATTGGTTGGATTGGTTTAGTTCTCTGATCTAACCATGCTCCTTAAAGAAGAAAACAAATCCAAATAAGAATCCACTCCTGTTTTAATAGTTTAACCTCATCATTTTGGATTTTTACATTATCCCACTGGATGTAGATAACTGCCCTAGATCCAGCCCCACATCTTTCTTCTACAACCTTATCCAACTCTGGCTACACATTAAAATCACCATAGGACCCTTGAGAAATATCAACTCCAGGACCCTACTCCCAGAGATTTTGATATAATTGCTTTAGGCTGGGGCTGGCTAGAATCATCTCCAGAGGATACTAATAGGCAGGTGGGGTTGAGAAACTAGACTATTGTAGTAGATTCTTAACTGGTATTCCTGCTTCTACTCTTGCTCCCGCTGCATACAGTGTTTTCCCCCTTTAGCCAGAATGACCTCTTAAAATGGGAACTCAAACCCTAGGAACTCCCTATAACACTAAGAACAACACTTCAGAGAGGTCTCCTCTGAAATCCCTATTTCAAATTCCCATTTGCCTCCACTAATCTCTATTCCATTTACCTAGTTAATTTTTCTTTATAGAACTTATTATTACCTGATATTTGATTATATATTTGTTTCTTTTTCTTACTAGACTATAAACACTCTGAGGTCAAGAATCTTGCCTTTCTTACAACTCCATCCTCCATGCCTATGTATAGAAGGAGCACAGAAAATATTGTGGAATCAATTAATGTTATTTTTTTAATGCTTATCTCTCCCCTTGACTGTCTTGAGCATATAAATTTTAATAATTGAAAAAAAAAATTTCAATTACCATTTTTATGCTTCCAAAATTATGTCTAAAAGAAGAAGTTACCCCAGCTGGATTCCAGACAGGATTAAGTATTAAGGATCCCAATGGAATTTTTTTAAATGAATGAAAATGAGACCACATATATTACTATAGAAAATAAGCAAGAATTATAACTGCATGATAACATTAAATTTAAAACAAGTTCCCCACAAATACAGCATCATCAGAGGTACTGGTAAAATAAACTGTATTAGCTAATCATTACTAATGTCTGAGCCAAAGCTTAAAAGTTAAAACAAAGCAAAACAAAACACCCAGTAACTAAGGAAAGTCTAAATTTGAGTAATATTTATTTCCCAGATACTGCTGTTTTCTTGCCCTCTTTGTTTTACCGTCTCCTATCATCAGTGAACTAAGCAGAACACTGTGGTCATTAACAAAGAGGGTAGGTGGCTTTCTGACCCACTCCAGGAAGCCACCCTGGGGGAATTCCCAAATCTTTTCAGACAAAACCAAATTACCCATTTCTTATCTGTCCAGGAATGAAGCTTGTGATTAACCTGTAAATGAATCAAGGTTTATTCTGAGTCTGGTTTACTGGTCAGAAGATGAAATCTGCTTTGGAAAAGAGTGCTTTAGAGACAGGGCTACAGTGTGATGGTGAAACACTTGTTGGAAACAAGGATCCCTCTTGTGCTTTTGAGTGCTTTTGTGGGCAACATACTACCCTGAGTTAAACCTGAGCCCCATTCTGGAGCCGGAGAGTCTGCTGTGAATTCTGACCATCCCACCTAGCAGCTGTATAATCTTGGGCTATTTACCTAACCTTTCTGTACTTCAGTTTCCTCACCTGTAAAATGGAGATAATAATAGCACTTACCTCAAAAAGTTATTGTGAGAATTACATGAATTAATGGATGTAACGTGCTTAGAAAAGTGTCAGGGCACAGGAAAGTTCTACATAAATGTTAAAAAGTGATGACTAAAAGCATGGATTTCAGAGTCAACTGTTTTCTGCATTTGAATTCCATCCCTGCCAAGGTAGATGACCTTGGGCAGGTGACTTTACCTTTCTGGGTCTCCATTTCCCCTTCTGTAGAACTGAGATCATATTTACCTCAACAGGGTTGTGTAAGTGTTGACTTAATATAGGTAAAGTTCTGAGAACTGTGACTAGAATATAGAAAGTACTATAAAATGAATTTAGTATCATTATTATTGCTGTTGTTATTATCTGAGGTTATAATTCAGTGCAAGATTTTTGAGACATTGATCTCTTCCAAGTCTTCTGCTTCTTTGATCATTATTTCTGAAAGAACAGTCATTCCACAAGGATGTATTTCTGGCCCGCTGATCTCTTCATCCTATCCATTCTTCCTCAGCAATATCATTGCTTTAATATATTCATTATCACCTCTTAGGAAGATGGTTTCTAAAGCTGAATTGATAGTCCAGCCCTCTCTGGGAGCTCTACACCTTATCTGAACACCTTATCCATTTCCATTTTCCTCTTCTAATGTCCTTGTCACATTAGCTTTGACTTCTCTGTCCCCTTGTCCTTCATATAATCACCATTGTGATTCTAAATCACAATAAATTTTGAATGCATCCTCTTCTCTCCATGTTTCCTGCCACTTCTCCAGCTCACAATTATAGCAGCCTTTTAATGGGTCCTGCCACCTCCTGAAATCACCTTTTGAAATCAGTACCACACCTTATTCAGCATAAAAGGGAAGGAAGTACAAATATATGTTACAATGTGGATCTTGAAAACATTATGCTAAGTGATATACATGGTATATTGGGTTGAACTGTGACCCCCTAAAATTCATGTCCACCCAAAACCTATGAATGTGACTGTGTTTGGAAATAAGGTCTTTGCAGATATAATCAAGTTAAGATGAGGTCACAGTGAATTAGGGTGAGTCCTAAATCCAGTATGACTGATATCCTTACAAGGAGAGGGGAATTTAGATACACAGGCCCTAAGAGACACAGACACACAGAAAAGAATACCTTGTAAATAAAGAGGCAGAGATTAAAGTGATGCATCTACAAGCCAAGGAATGTCAAGGATTGCTAGCAACCACCAGAAGCTATGAGAAGGCAAGGAAGGAGCCCCCTCTAGAGCCTTCTGAGGGAACATGGTGCTGCTGACACTTTGATTTCAGACTAACCTCCAGAATGGTCAGAGAATAAATTTCTGTTGTTATAAGCCACTCAATTTGTAGTAATTTGTTATGGTAGTCCTAGGAAACTAATATATATAGTATGGATATACCACATTTTGTTTATCCATTCATCAGTTGAAGGACATTTGGGTTGCTTCCAATTTTTGGCTAATAGGAATAATGCTGCTATGAACATTTGTGTACCTCTGTGATCCATTTTTAGTTAATTTTTGAAAAGAAGTGAGGTTTTCAAAATTAAGTCCACTTTTTTTACCTATGGATATTCAGTTGATCCAGCATCATCTGTTGAAGACCATCCTTCCTCCACTGAACTGCTCTTTCACCTTTGTCGAAAACCATTTGGTCTTACTTACATGGGTCTATTTCCAGGTTCTCTGTTCCATTCTATTCCTTCTCTAATACAACATAGTCCTGATTACTGTAGCTAGCTACATGATAAGTCTTAAAATCAAGTAGAATAATTCCTCCTACTTTATTCGTCTTTCTCAGAATGTTTAACCTATCTAGTTCCTTTGCCTTTCTATGTAAGTTTTAGATTAATCCTATCTATTGTTATAGTCTGTTCAGGCTGCTATAACAGAATACCATAGACTGGGTGGTTTAAAATAACAGAAATTTATTTCTCACAGTTCTGGAGGCTGGGAAGTCCAAGACCAAGGCACTGGCAGATTCTGGGTCTGGTGAGAGCTTACTACCTCATTCACAGGACACCTTCTTCTTGTGTCCTCACATGGTAGGACTAGAGAGTTCTCTGGGGTCTCTTTCATGGCACTAATCCCATTCGTGAGGGCTCCACCCTCATGACCTAATCACCTCCCAAAGGCCCCACCTCCAAATACTATCATTTTGGGGACCAGGTTTCAACGTATGAATTTTGTGGGGCCTTGGTTGGGGGGAGGCGAAACTGGGAGACACAAACATTTAGTCTATAGCATCTATATTTACAAAAAATCTTGCTGGATAAATTCCCAAAGTTTTAAAAATCAATTATGTATAGATAACTCCAAAATTTATATCTCCAGGATCAGCCTTTCTCCTGAGCTCCATAGTTGAACATCCAACTACCCACCTGACAGCTACATTTGAGTGTTTGATTTTGAATATGTTAATTTTGGGATGCTCATTCCATCTTCATGTTTATCCTATGATCTTCCCCCATCTTAGTAAATGGCACCACTGTTTAGTCAGATGCTCAAACCAAAAACCTCCTCTACAAAAGAATTTCAGTATCTTTAAATAGACACCTATATACATACACACACACCAGAACATGACTTTTATCAGTTTAAAAATATTTCAGTGTCCAACTGCTCTTACAGTAAAATCTAAAAATCCTTGCTTAAAGCCAACAGGTCCTCTCAACACATACCCCTTCCTTCAGTGAAGCTCCAGCCTCAGGCCTTTCTGGTCCAAGCAGGGCAGGGACAAGGTAAAGTAAATGAGACACGTAGAGTGCAAAATAGAAGAACTTACAGGCTCTTAAGGGTGTCTCTTAAATTTTTCTCCCTAGGGTCTTCACTTGCCCCACCCTAGTCCCAGGCCTTGGTCCAAGCTTTTTCCTGCCTTAGGGCCTTGGTACTAGCCATCTCCTCCACCAAGAAAGCTCTGCTCTCTCACTTTTTATGGCCGGCTCCTTCTTGTCATTCATGACTCTGCTCAGGTCAACTACCCTATTTAAAATAATAATAATAATAGTGCTAGCTAAGATTTATTTACCTCTTACACTGAGACTGGCTCTATTCCAAGCCCACTACTTTATTTAATCTTCCAAACAACTCTATATGATGGGTACCATCATAATCTCCATTTTACAGATAAGGGAACTGATGAAGAAAGACGCTAAGTACATTGCCCAACAGCACACAGCTCCTGATAGTAAGTACTTTGGCTGGAAAACAATCTAAGTGATACGATTCCAGAAACTGAGCACTTGTTTATTTCCTTGGGTCACTTACAATCTGCAATAATCCTGTTTGTTTACTTGCTTACTGTCTTTATTCGTTAGAATGTTAGTTCCATGAGGCAGCTTGGTTTGTCTTTGATGTTGTCTCCCCTAATTTAGTTATGCCTGGCTGTGCTCAGTGATCCATAACATTTATGGAATGAATGCATTTAGAAAGATAGACCTTGCTCCCAAATAACCACACTACTTAAAAATACTTATCTGTGAAAATCTCTGAAGTAAATAATTTCAAAATCTTACACCAAAGACCCCTTAAGGGAAAAAAATATTGTAAAACTTTCTAAGAATGGTGTATGGCTACATTCTTTTAAAATTATCTTTAGGTACATACATGTGCCCTACTCGTTGATAGGTCTGCTTTCCTCTGGTGGCAAAGATAATCACTATGTTATCAATATTTCATCTAGAAGCTGAAATAGATGCAGAAAAGTGAGTTTGGGCAGCTTTCACCTGGAGTTGTCTGTATTGTTTACTTTCCGAAAGTTTAAATAATTTCTTCTTCCCAGCTGTTTTGATGCACTCTCTTCCCCACTCCTCCCCTTTCTCGATTGTTTCCTTTAAGGCATCTACACTACCCATCTGGGAGAGTGTTTGATGTTCCGAAGTTTCTAAATCTACGATGAGATCCGAGATCACATGAAATTTAAAGGAAGAATTCTCCTGGTTCCTTCGTCGGCTCCTATTTATCTGCCGGCTCCTTGAAGGTATGGGTGATGCTCCTCAGGGAGGTATTCTGGCCAACAGCACTGGCCAGGGGACGCATGTTTGACAGTGGATTTGGCAGGGGGACAGGTAAAGGGAATGGAAGCGAAAGCCTAGTCTTACGCGTCATTTAAATCCCCATTCTGCTCCTGCCACAGTGGGGCATTCCTTAAAGAGCAAGAATTTCATTAAGCAAATACCCTAAAAAGAATGTCGGGTAAGACCCCCGAAAGGAATTGGAAGCACTGGCCAGGAGGTCAGCTCCGCTCGCCCCGCCGCACGGGCCACTTTTCCTCTCCCAAGGCCTTAACGACTGGCGGGAGAGGACCCGGGGCGCTGCGCGCGCTCACGCGCCTGCGCCCGAGGGCCCAAGGCTCCAACGCTAGCGCGTCGCGCTTGCCCTCACAGCCTTCCCGCGCAGCCTTACGCGCTCCCCGGTGCGCAGGCGCAGAGGGAGCAGGCGGGCGGGCGTGCGTGCGTGCGTGCGTGCGTGCGTGCGTGCGTGCGGCCGGTTTTGTAGGGACCTGGCCGGCGGGCATGGCTGCAGGCCCCCTGCGCGGTCTGGCAGTGGCCGGTGGAGGCGAGAGTAGCGAGAGCGAGGATGACGGCTGGGAGATTGGGTATCTCGACCGGGCAGCTCAGGTAGCAAAGGACTTGTCTTGGCCGCACCTGGATCGGCCTTCCCTCGCCATGAAACCTCTCAGTTCCTCGCCTGTGTTTCCTTAACTTTTTTTCCAGTGTAAATACAGGCTTTTGGACTCCAAACCATTCGCAGTTTCCCTACTGTGCTTTCCATCAAATGCGCTTCTTTAGGTTGTCCTTGTAGCTCTTTACTTAGGTTTGGACCCATCATAACCCCAAAATAATTTTAGTTATGAGTTAGTCACAAACTTTGGATGTTGCCTCCCCCCACCCCCACCCCCCAAAAAAAGATGTACCAAAACCCGATCATTATTGTTTCCCGATGCAGTGGAAATGAAAGTATGTGTAACAGGAAAATTTTTTAACTTTCTGCTTTTTTAGAAATTAAAAGGACCGTTACCCATTGAAGAACAGCACGAAACATTTAAGAAAGCTTTGACCACAGGAGATGTTTCATTGGTCGAGGAGCTCCTGGATTCTGGTGAGAATTAAGGGATAGTTTCAACCTAACACAGTTGTCTCAGTTCACAAGGATTCCTTATTTTAAAAGGTTTGAGTTGTTTTTTCTAATGGAAGCACAGTGAATGTTAGTATCTCAAGTGTCCTACATGTCTTACTTGACTCAGTTCTCTCTGACTTACTTTCTTCCTCTAAGACAAATTTGGAATGCCACACTAACACCATCCATCAGTTCTTCCACCTCCTTCAAAAGGTCTAGTCTGACTAATCCTACCCCACTTTGATAATCCTTACTTACTTTGCTCAGCATTTACTTGTCTATAATTATGATTATGTGTTTCTCAAGAATTGTTTCTAGTTATGTACATTTTAGTTATGTTCTTTGCCTGTGTTGATTGTGTCAGTGTGTGAATGAGAATGAAGTAGGAATCTATCTGGATACCTCTTCCAGCCTATCGCCTACTCAGTGTGCTTCCTTGGGAAAGTCATTTGAACTTCCAGAGCGCATCTATTTCTTTATAAAAACGTTATAATTCTGTCTTGGGTCCCATGACATTTTTCTGTGTATTAAATTAAATATTATTTTTAAAAATTACCTTGACATGGAAATGTGAGTTGTTGATAATGACTGAAATTATCAAAGGAGTAACAAGCATCTACTGTCTACCTGTAAATACAAAACATTCACATACAAAATTGTATATAGCAAAATGTTTTTCTTCTATGCTAGAGATGCATGGTTTAGTGGAAAGTAAATCATTTTGGAAAAAGTACAGTTCTGGGTTTGATTATTAGCCCTGCCACTTGATGGCTGTGTAATCTTGACCAACTTAGGAAACTTCCTAAACTTCAATTACCCCCTTTTAAAAACCGGGATGCATTGTATCAAAGGGTTTTTTTTTTGGTGGGGGGGATTAAAATGAGAGACTATATACGGGTCTTAGAACATATAGGCATTATATAAATATTAGCTGTTGTAACAAGTAAGAAGGATCGTGTGACTTTGTGGACAATGGAACTTGAATTTGTAATTAAAAAATTAAATTGAATCAAATTGGAATAATTGAAAGAGACCTAATACTAGGATATGAACACATGCAGGAGTGTGCATAGTGTTGGATGGGATGGAATAGGCAGAAATTTGTTTTAGAAAAGCGAGTTTGCCTTGGGAGTAGTGGGACTAGGTGCAATGAAGTGTTGGAGGCTCTTCAAAGGACTTGAAAAGAGCCTACTGGTAAAGTATTTCGTCAGCCTTTTAAAATTTGTCTTTAATTACAAAAAAATTTTAACTTCCTTTTAAAAAAACAATAACAAATAGGTATAAGTAGAGAAACACCTTTGTCCCCACTTTCACCCGTATTACCCCTGAAGTCTCATTTTCACACATAACTCTTGTTTTAGTATTTCCTGATTTCCTTCCAGATGTCATTATTTAACACTTTAAAAAATATTTTTACTTTTTTGCCTTTCAAAGCCATACATATTCCTGCACCAGTTGGAAGTTTAATAAAAAAAAAATGAAACCTCCTTTTGAGTCAGCCATTTTTAGCAGTCTTTGGTTTTTGTTCTTCTGCTATGCACTAACATTTTCAGTTCTCTTTAAATTATTAAATATTTTAGACATTCAAAAAATGTATGGCGACTTATCTTTTTCCCCCTGGAGATCACCACTCTCCTATAGTTGGTATTTATTATTCCTATGTACGTCTTTATACTTTTACTATATGTGTATATACCCCCAAACAATTTAGTGTTATTTTGAATGTTTTTGAGCTATAAAAATATATTGTGTCAATCCTTTTAAACTTATCTTTTTTGCAGTATGCTTAGAACATAAGATGTGCTTAATAATTTACTTTTTTGAGCTTAGAGGTGATGATTATTAAGAATTTTTATACTAAAATGCCACATTTGCTTAGCTTTATCTTCACATCTTTTCCTTTTTACGTTTGCTGTCACAGTTTGAGCAGTAAGGTCAATAAGGAAAGAATAATGAGAAAACAAAATGATCTTTTCTCTGATCTCATTCATATGCTTTCAGTTGCAGCAATTTAAAGAGGAAAATTTGTTAGAGAAGACAAGTTGGGTCAGCAGTATATATATGTACTAAGACAGTTTTCTGTTGTTTTTCTCCTAGGAATTATCATGCACCTTATCTCAATTAAAGTTAGACAGTTGAGAATTTGACAAATATAGTCTTTCAGTAACTTAGTGTTCCTACAGAAAAAAAGTGAGTTCTCCCTAACAAGTTTGCATTCCTTCAGTGATATGACCTTCATCTTTGCAGATGGAACAATTTAGAGCCAGAGACTACAACCTGTAAATTATAAGGTATTAAAGGAAGCCTATATTCAGTGGTTTTCACATACAAGTTTTCCTTCTTTGAAACAGAAAAACGTTCTTTTTTTTTTTCTTTTCTTAAGACTAGCAGATATTTTTTAGGTTGAAGAGAGAGTTTGCCACTTATATCTTGATCTCTTTATAGCAAAGGCTTTACATAAATTTAATGGGTTATGTTTACTGCCTTTTTATAATCTTGTCCTTGTATCATATCGTCTATGCTCCTCCCCAGTCTTAGATCCAAATCTAGATTAGTTCAACCATTTTGTTTTTCTTTTTTATGTGACTAAACCAATCAGTGCTATCGGGAAAAATCAGATGACTTCAGGGATTTGTACTATTAATGATTGATTTGAGGATTTTAAGGTCAGCTGGCTCTCATCGTTTCTTAACAGTTACTATCCATCCCTTCCTGTCTCATTCTGGATGGTGGCTATTTAAAACTTTATCCTGCTCCTCAGGCCTGATATCTCTTCTGTGCGTCTCCTTATTCTGGCTCACTGTTTCATTCATTTGTCCAAAGCAGAAATTGATAGTTATTTTCTATTTGTTCTTTTCCAACACTCCTCTTCCTCAAAGTAATTTTAAATTCCAATAACCCTGCCTTTGAAATGTCCTTTGTATTTCTTCTTCCTTTTCTCTGCTGCCCTTGCTCTGACTTTTGCATGGACTTCCAGCCTCATAACCGGTTCTCCCTGCCTCCTATCCCACTCTCAGCAGGTACCTACATTTTCTTTATAATACGAATATAATGATGTAAATCCCTGGATCACAAAGTATAGTCTACATTTCTTAACCCTAACCTACCTTTTGAACCTTATGTTTGGCCAGTAACCCGTGGTTAAATTTTGCTTTGGGAAGGAAGGTAAAGGAGTTTTTTTTGTTTGTTTGTTTGCGGTACGCGGGCCTCTCACTGTTGTGGCCTCTCCCGTTGCGGAGCACAGGCTCCGGACGCGCAGGCTCAGCGGCCATGGCTCACGGGCCCAAAGCGAGTTTGCCTTGGGAGTAATGGGACTAGGTGCAATGAAGTGTTGGAGGCTCTTCAAAGGACTTGAAAAGAGCCTACTGGTAAAGTATTTCGTCAGCCTTTTAAAATTTGTCTTTAATTACAAAAAAATTTTAACTTCCTTTTAAAAAAACAATAACAAATAGGTATAAGTAGAGAAACACCTTTGTCCCCACTTTCACCCGTATTACCCCTGAAGTCTCATTTTCACACATAACTCTTGTTTTAGTATTTCCTGATTTCCTTCCAGATGTCATTATTTAACACTTTAAAAAATATTTTTACTTTTTTGCCTTTCAAAGCCATACATATTCCTGCACCAGTTGGAAGTTTAATAAAAAAAAAATGAAACCTCCTTTTGAGTCAGCCATTTTTAGCAGTCTTTGGTTTTTGTTCTTCTGCTATGCACTAACATTTTCAGTTCTCTTTAAATTATTAAATATTTTAGACATTCAAAAAATGTATGGCGACTTATCTTTTTCCCCCTGGAGATCACCACTCTCCTATAGTTGGTATTTATTATTCCTATGTACGTCTTTATACTTTTACTATATGTGTATATACCCCCAAACAATTTAGTGTTATTTTGAATGTTTTTGAGCTATAAAAATATATTGTGTCAATCCTTTTAAACTTATCTTTTTTGCAGTATGCTTAGAACATAAGATGTGCTTAATAATTTACTTTTTTGAGCTTAGAGGTGATGATTATTAAGAATTTTTATACTAAAATGCCACATTTGCTTAGCTTTATCTTCACATCTTTTCCTTTTTACGTTTGCTGTCACAGTTTGAGCAGTAAGGTCAATAAGGAAAGAATAATGAGAAAACAAAATGATCTTTTCTCTGATCTCATTCATATGCTTTCAGTTGCAGCAATTTAAAGAGGAAAATTTGTTAGAGAAGACAAGTTGGGTCAGCAGTATATATATGTACTAAGACAGTTTTCTGTTGTCTTTCTCCTAGGAATTATCATGCACCTTATCTCAATTAAAGTTAGACAGTTGAGAATTTGACAAATATAGTCTTTCAGTAACTTAGTGTTCCTACAGAAAAAAAGTGAGTTCTCCCTAACAAGTTTGCATTCCTTCAGTGATATGACCTTCATCTTTGCAGATGGAACAATTTAGAGCCAGAGACTACAACCTGTAAATTATAAGGTATTAAAGGAAGCCTATATTCAGTGGTTTTCACATACAAGTTTTCCTTCCTTTGAAACAGAAAAACGTTCTTTTTTTTTTTTCTTTTCTTAAGACTAGCAGATATTTTTTAGGTTGAAGAGAGATTTTGCCACTTATATCTTGATCTCTTTATAGCAAAGGCTTTACATAAATTTAATGGGTTATGTTTACTGCCTTTTTATAATCTTGTCCTTGTATCATATCGTCTATGCTCCTCCCCAGTCTTAGATCCAAATCTAGATTAGTTCAACCATTTTGTTTTTCTTTTTTATGTGACTAAACCAATCAGTGCTATCGGGAAAAATCAGATGACTTCAGGGATTTGTACTATTAATGATTGATTTGAGGATTTTAAGGTCAGCTGGCTCTCATCGTTTCTTAACAGTTACTATCCATCCCTTCCTGTCTCATTCTGGATGGTGGCTATTTAAAACTTTATCCTGCTCCTCAGGCCTGATATCTCTTCTGTGCGTCTCCTTATTCTGGCTCACTGTTTCATTCATTTGTCCAAAGCAGAAATTGATAGTTATTTTCTATTTGTTCTTTTCCAACACTCCTCTTCCTCAAAGTAATTTTAAATTCCAATAACCCTGCCTTTGAAATGTCCTTTGTATTTCTTCTTCCTTTTCTCTGCTGCCCTTGCTCTGACTTTTGCATGGACTTCCAGCCTCATAACCGGTTCTCCCTGCCTCCTATCCCACTCTCAGCAGGTACCTACATTTTCTTTATAATACGAATATAATGATGTAAATCCCTGGATCACAAAGTATAGTCTACATTTCTTAACCCTAACCTACCTTTTGAACCTTATGTTTGGCCAGTAACCCGTGGTTAAATTTTGCTTTGGGAAGGAAGGTAAAGGAGTTTTTTTTGTTTGTTTGTTTGCGGTACGCGGGCCTCTCACTGTTGTGGCCTCTCCCGTTGCGGAGCACAGGCTCCGGACGCGCAGGCTCAGCGGCCATGGCTCACGGGCCCAGCCGCTCCACGGCATGTGGGATCTTCCCGGACCGGGGCACGAACCCGTGTCCCCTGCATCGGCAGGCGGACTCTCAACCACTGCGCCACCAGGGAAGCCCAATAAAGGAGTTTTAATAAGGAATATATTTGGTGTTTGCCACCATAGAGATGTGTGATAATATTCTAACTAAAAAGACATTTTTTATCTGTGAAACTTTTTCCAACTGCCCTAGAGAGAAAAAGGCAGCATGTAAAAACCTGTTCTAATATAAATATTATATGAAAAAACATTTGACAGATTCAGTCTCTTGGAAAATAGTGAAACTGAAGTGAACTATAGTGAAACTGAAGTTAACTTTTTTATCAAAGTTCATATATAATTATTTTCTATTTTTCTGAAGCCATTACTACCAAGAAATTCCCTTCCATTATAAAGTACACAGTGTATGTCACTATGTGAAGTACTTTAAACATATTAAGGTGACAGTGATTTTTTTTTTGGTGGGGGAGGTTTTAAAATCTTGTCTTTATATTGACAGGCATCAGTGTAGAGTTCAGCTTTCGCTATGGGTGGACTCCCCTTATGTATGCTGCCAGTGTTTCCAATGTAGCGCTGCTTCAGGTTCTTTTGGACAGAGGTGCTAATGCAAGCTTTGATAAGGGTAAGATATTTTAAATATTTAAATATGTGAAAATGTACTTTGTATATTTCTCTGTTTAGAAGCCTAATTATATTCTGTTTGGGGGTGGTGATATATACTTTCCATGCTCTGTTTTCATATATTCACTTTAAAATAAACCTTTGCTCTTGAAAATAATCATAATAAGGTTAAGATAATTGAGGTAAATTATCTGATTATTTTTACGGTGATTTTCTTGATTCCCAAGCAGCTATTATGCAAAGTGAAAAAAATTAGTTTTTTAAAAAAATCTTCCTATTAGTTGTATTATATAAACAACATAAAAAACCAAATTAGAAACCATAGATATTTTGAAAAACCTTCTATCCAAAGAGGTAGATTCCATTTATATTATCGTTATAAATGGTTGTGTTCTTACTATATACCTTTAACTTCTATGCTAGAGAGTTTTGGTTATTTTTAAGGTAAAATGCATTGAAAGAAAACACTGAAAAGCTGATAATTTAGTGGAAAATTGCTTGAAAATCAGTCTTTGGAATTTATAACTCAACTGAATTATATCACATAAAGTTGTTTCAAAAATAATTTATTAAATCCATTTGCTTCTGTCTTTGTCAGTAGTGCTTTGATTGCTTTTGAAGAATAAGAGTATATGTGCAAATGCTATTTAATTATTATATTGAATTACTGATTATTTTTTACATGTTTCCAATAGACAATTCATTTTGTAATTCAGGTATAGGTTTCATTTTAGAATTAATTTTCATATTAATTTTGTAGTACATTAGATATTTGTAAAATCATTTCTATTTTTTCTCATTTATATATTTTATATAAATTCTTGTCTTATTTACAATTTTATGTTTAATCTGCTGCTGTGGGAGGTTTTTCTTATTATGTCATTTAAAAATATCACCCAGGGGGAAAAAAGAAAAATATCACCCAGGGACTTCCCTGGTGGTCCAGTGGTTAAGACTGCTGTCCCAATGCAGGGGGCACAGGTTCGATCCCTGGTCAGGGAACTAAGATCCCACATGCCACATGACGTGGCCTAAAAAGAAAAAAAAAAAATCTCCCAATGAAAGCTATACTTAGAAACGAGATTTTTGAAAGTGTATAAAATGTGCTCAAAAAACTGATTAATAGTTTTCTTTCTCTGCTTCTTGTAATAAGAGGAATACCTTTCAGTTATAAAACACTTTATATTTTGCCCAGCATGTTCACATAAATTATTTTATGTATCCCACAGGCCCCCTCAGGTAGAGGGCAGGCTTTAGCTTCTTATATGTAAGTTAGGTCTACTAAGATATCACTGGAATCACAGTTTATCAGTGACAGAACTGGGACCAGAATCTATATTTCTATATTTGGTCAATATTGAACCACAAATGTAAACCATGGCTGGCATGACCTGTTTTTAATTCCCCAATTCTTACTTGAGAATTGTTTTCTGTTTTGTTTGGGTTTTAAATTTACCCTGATCTCCACTGATGCCATAGGAGCCAAGGGAAGAAGAGTTTTAGGAAATGGGATGGGCTAAGAGAGATCAAGTAGAAAAGGACTAAAAAGAAACCAATACAGGTAGCAGTTAGGACATCTTCAGTAGGATGGTTTGGGTATAAGCCAGATTTCAGTGAGTGGTCAAATGAGTGAGAGCTAAAGAAGTGAAATCAGAGAATATCAATCATTGTTTTTTAACCATGTGTTCAAGGCATACTTTAATCAACCAAAAACTATTCAACTCCAGGCAGTAAATCTGCACAGAGCCCATGCTCTGAACCACTTTCCTATTCTCTTGAAGAAATGAGAATAGGGAAAGGAAATTAGTAAATGAATTGTAGATATACTTTGGAAATTGGTAGTTCATCCCTGAGCTCATTTTTTGGTGAAGGAATACAAAGTTATCTGCTAAGAACAAGAGATTTGGAAATAGGTTATAGAATTTTAAGAATGCAATAAATATTTAGAATCTTTTGAATGATAAAAGAAGTTAATTAGATACACTTTCTGATGTGTGTGGGGTTTTCCTCACCTTTCCTTTCACTATAGATAAGCAAACTATTTTGATAACTGCATGTTCTGCTCGTGGCTCAGAGGAACAGATCTTGAAGTGTGTAGAGCTACTGCTTTCAAGAAATGCTGATCCAAATGTTGCTTGTAGGTAAGAACCTTACTATTTGTTCAAAAATGATGAAGATACTTTTCTTTGATTATCAGCCTTTTGTTTGATTATGTTAAACACTTGACAGCATGATTTTTTTTTTTTTTTTTTTTTTTGCGGTACGTGGGCCTCTCACTGTTGTGGCCTCTCCCGTTGCAGAGCACAGGCTCCGGACGCGCAGGCCCAGC
>NC_041218.1:33191899-33194625 GCF_002837175.3 Physeter macrocephalus
TTTTTTTTTTTTTTTTTTTTTTTTTGCGGTACGTGGGCCTCTCACTGTTGTGGCCTCTCCCTTTGCGGAGCACAGGCTCCGGATGCGCAGGCTCAGTGGCCGTGGCTCACGGGCCTAGCCGCTCCGCGGCATGTGGGATCTTCCCAGACCGGGGCACGAACCCGTGTCCCCTGAATCGGCAGCCGGACTCTCAACCACTGCGCCACCAGGGAAGCCCAACAGCATGATTTTTTAAACATCATGAGCAGTGTGTGTTTACTTGGCCATGTAGCTGATGAATGAAAATAAGTCATAAGGTCATGGTTCCAAATGTATAAGAATATCAAAGGAAGGGCATGTCATCCAAGTAGTCTTTCAATTTTTAATATTTAGAGGAATGTCCTAAGAAGTTGAATGAAAGGGAAAGTACGACAATAAACTGTATCATTTTCCTTTGAATTACACACTCAAAAGAATATGATAATTGAGCTATAATAGTAAAGCCTCTTCGTATTCTCTCTATAAAACACAGACCCACTAAACAATTTACACAGATACTATGAATTCCAAAATAATATATCAAAATGTTTCCATTTTCCCAAGACTTTTCCAGTTAACTATATCATATATGTAATAGTGCCTAGATGCATAGAAGATAAGCAGTGAACGTATCTTGCATCTGTTAAAATGTCAATAATTTTTAAAAAATGAATTAGAATGTTTCAAATGTCTATCACTGACTTCCTTCTTGTCTGGCTCCAACTTCCTATTAAAGCTCTTTCTGTTTTATTTAATCTTCAAAATGAAGCAAGAGGGAAGTAGCCCATCCAATAGAAAATGTCTAGTGTGAACAGAATTATAATGCCTGATATATAGAAGTAACGAGGCTTTACTCTAGAAGTTTTTTTCTAATTTAGCTTAGTTTCTGTGACCTGTATAGCAGCTTTGGAAGGTACTGTACAGCTGTAGATAATTCCCAGATCTTTTCTGAGAGGCAGAGATTTTGATTTAGTAGAGTGGTTCAAGCAAGGTCTATTTGATCTTCCAGTGGATTTTTGGCAAAGCCTGGAGACTTTTTTTTTTTTGGCTGCATTGGGTCTTCGTTGCTGCACGCGGGCTTTCTGTAGTTGTGGCAAATGGGGGCTACTCTTCGTGGGGGCCCCAGGCTTCTCATTGTGGTGGCTTCTCTTGTTGCAGAACATGGGCTCTACACACATGGGCTTCAGTAGTTACAGCAGGCAGGCTCAGTAGTTCCAGCACGCGGGCTCTAGAGCGCAGGCTCAGTAGCTGTGGCACACGGGCTTAGCTGCTCCGTGGCATGTGGGATCTTCCTGGCCCAGGGCTCGACCCGTGTCCCCTGCATTGGCAGGTGGATTCTTAACCCCTGTGCCACCGGGGAAGTCCCTGGATACATTTTTGATTGTCACATCTGGGAGACTCTACTGTCATCTTATGTATAAAGGCCAGGGATGCTACTAAACATCCTACAATGTGTAGGACAGCCCCTCAAAACAAAGAATTGCCCATCCCAAAATGTCAAAAGTGCCAAGATTGAAAAATCTAGTGTGAGAAAAGTCAAAGCTTATGGAGTGGATAATCAGTTTTTAACAAATAAAGATTTTAAAAGAACTGGGAAAGAAACTACCTGCGAATTCTTAACAAATCAATTCACAGGAACTTTTATTCTGTCATTTACAGTATAATCCCTAGTTAGGTATACCTTTTGAATCTGAGTGTACCTTGAAATTAGGAACTCCAGGATACCTTACTGAAGTAAACTTCAACAGGTGCTGTAATTTTTTTTAATTGTTGAATTTTATTTTATTTGTTTTTTCTTACAGCAGGTTCTTATTAGTCATCAGTTTTATACACATCAGTGTATACATGTCAATCCCAGTGGCCCAATTCAGCACACCACCATGCCCACCCACCTGCGGCTTTCCCCCCTTGGTGTCCATACATTTGTTCTCTGTGTCTGTGTCTCAAGTTCTGCCCTTCAAACCAGTTCATCGGTACCATTTTTCTAGGTTCCACATACATGCGTTAATATACAATATTTGTTTTTCTCTTTCTGACTTACTTCACTCTCTGTGACAGTCTCTAGATCCATCCACGTCTCAACAAATGACTCAATTTTGTTCCTTTTCATGGCTGAGTAATATTCCATTGTGTATACGTACCACATCTTCTTTATCCGTTTGTGTGTCGATGGGCATTTAGGTTGCTTCCATGACCTGGCTATCGTAAATAGTACTGCCATGAACATTGGGGTGCATGTATCTTTTTGAATTATGGTTTTCTCTGGGTATATGCCCAGGAGTGGGATTGCTGGGTCATATGGTAATTCTATTTTTCGTTTTTTAAGGAACCTCCATACTGTTCTCCATAGTGTCTGTATCAATTTACATTCCCACCAACAGTGCAAGAGGGTTCCCTTTTCTCCACACCCTCTCCAGCATTTGCTGTTTGCATATTTTCTGATGATGCCCATTCTAACTGGTGCAAAGTGATACCCCATTGTAGTTTTGATTTGCATTTCTCTAATAATTAGTGATGTTGAGCAGCTTTTCATGTGCTTCTTGGCCATCTGTATGTATGCTTTGGAGAAATGTCTATCTAGGTCTTCTGCCCATTTTTGGATTGGGTTGTTTGTTTCTTTAATGTTGAGCTGCATGAGCTGTTTATATATTTTGGAGATTGATCCTTTGTCCATTGATTCATTTGCAACTATTTTCTCCCATTCTGAG
>NC_041218.1:33195222-33196787 GCF_002837175.3 Physeter macrocephalus
ATTGATTCTTCCAATCCAAGAACATGGTATATCTCTCCATCTGTTGGTATCATCTTTAATTTCTTACATCAGTGTCTTATAGTTTTCTGCATACAGGTCTTTTGTCTCTCTAGGTAGGTTTATTCCTAGGTATTTTATTCTTTTTGTCGCAGTGGTAAATGGGAGTGTTTCCTTAATTTCTCTTTCAGATTTTTCATCATTAGTGTATAGGAATGCAAGAGATTTCTGTGCATTAATTTTGTATATTGCAACTTTACCAAATTGATTGATTAGCTCTAGTACTTTTCTGATGGCATCTTTAGGATTCTCTATGTATACTATCATGTCATCTGCAAACAGTGACAGTTTTAGCTCTTCTTTTCCAATTTGTATTCCTTTTATTTCTTTTTCTTCTCTGATTGCTCTCTATGTATACTATCATGTCATCTGCAAACAGTGACAGTTTTACCTCTTCTTTTCCAATTTGTATTCCTTTTATTTCTTTTTCTTCTCTGATTGCTCTCTATGTATACTATCATGTCATCTGCAAACAGTGACAGTTTTACCTCTTCTTTTCCAATTTGTATTCCTTTTATTTCTTTTTCTTCTCTGATTGCCATGGCTAGGACTTCCAAAACTATGTTGAATAATAGTGGCAAGAGTGGATATCCTTGTCTTGTTTGTTTGTTTGTATTTTTTTTGCGGTTTGCGGGCCTCTCAGTGCTGTGGCCTCTCCCACTGCAGAGCACAGGCTCCGGATGCGCAGGCTCAGCAGCCATGGCTCACGGGCCCAGCCACTGCGCAGCATGTGGGATCCTCCCGGACCGGGGCACGAACCTCCATCCCCTGCATCGGCAGGTGGACTCTCAACCACTGCGCCACCAGGGAAGCCCCCTTGTCTTGTTCTGATCTTAGGGGAAATGCTTCCAGTTTTTCACCGTTGAGAATGATGTTTGCTGTGGGTTTGTCGTATATGGCCTTTATTATTTTGAGGTAGGTTCCCTCTATGCCCACTTTTTGGAGAGTTATTATCGTAAATGGGTGTCGAATTTTGTCCAGAGCTTTTTCTGCATCTATTGAGAAGATCATATGGTTTTTATTCTTCAATTTGTTAATATGGGGTATCACATTGATTAATTTGCATATATTGAAGAATCCTTGCGTCCCTGGGATAAATCCCACTTGATCATGGTGTATGATCCTTTTAATGTATTGTTGGATTCTATTGGCTAGTATTTTGTTGAGGATTTTTGCATCTATATTCATGAGTGATATTGGTCTGTAATTTCCTTTTTTTGTAGTATCTTTGTCTGGTTTTGGTATCAAGGTGATGGTGGCCTCATAGAATGAGTTTGGGAGTGTTCCTTCCTCTGCAATTTTCTGAAAGAGTCTGAGAAGGATGGGTGTTAGCTCTTCTCTAAATGTTTGGTAGAATTCACCTGTGAAGCCATCTGGTTCTGGACTTTCGTTTGTTGGAAGATTTTTAATCACAGTTTCAATTTCATTACTTGTGAATGGTCTGTTCATATTTTCTATATCTTCCTGGTTCAGTCTTGGAAGGTTATACCTTTCTAAGAATGTGTCCA
>NC_041218.1:33198386-33198660 GCF_002837175.3 Physeter macrocephalus
TGGGACTCTCTGCATTTCCTGGACTTGGGTGGCTATTTCCTTTCCCATATTAGGGAATTTTTCGACTATAATCTCTTCAGATATTTTCTCTGGTCCCTTCTCTCTCTTCTTCTTCTTCTGGGACCCCTATAATGCAAATGTTGTTGTGTTTAATGTTGTCCCAGAGGTCTCTTAGACTTTCTTCATTTCTTTTCATTCTTTATTCTTTATTCTGTCCCACAGCAGTGAATTCCACCATTCTGTTTTCCAGGTCACTTATCCGTTCTTCTGCCTC
>NC_041218.1:33198825-33201569 GCF_002837175.3 Physeter macrocephalus
TTCACTATCATTATTCTGAATTCTTTTTCTGGACGGTTGCCTATCTCCACTTCATTTGGTTGTTTTTCTGGGGTTTTATCTTGTTCCTTCATCTGGTACATAGCCCTCTCCCTTTTCATCTTGTTTATCTTTCCGTGAATGTGGTTTTTGTTCCACAGGCTGCAGGATTGTAGTTCTTCTTGCTTCTGCTGTCTGCCCTCTGAGGTGCTGTAATTTTGATTTGTACTTTTAGCAATGGCGTATGATAAGACTTGCCTCTCTGGATTCATTGGAAAATTGTTTTTTGCTGGTGCTCTTCAATTTTTGTTCCTACTTCTTCAAGATACTGTAGATATTGAAGTCTTTAACCCTCCTAGTCACTTACTATCTTGTAAACACATTGAAGGAGAAGTCAAGCAAATCAGTGTCAGACTATTCTATTTCCTTAACTAGAAGGTGTCTTCTAGGTACATAGGGAATATTTGGAAGAAACATATTTCATTTGAATTAAAATAATACAAGGTTAGAATCTCAAGCTAAAACTATAAGGCAACCACACAATTTCAAAACTCAAACTCTAGAGAATTTGCTGAATTTGAAAGAGTATAAGATTTAGATTGGTATGTGCTCAACTAAAATAAATAGTGAATTGTACAGCATGGCTGAAGAAAAGAACAATCTGCGTCTAATTAACAAATGAGAGAAATACTTGAAAAAACAAACTATTCACCTGCTTTTATTTATTTATTTATTTATTTATTTATTTATTTATTGCGGTACGCGGGCCTCTCACTGTTGTGGCCTCTCCCGTTGCGGAGCACGGGCTCTGGACGCGCAGGCTCAGCGGCCATGGCTCACGGGCCTAGCCGCTCTGCGGCATATGGGATCTTCCCGGACCGGGGCACGAACCCGTGTCCCCTGCACCGGCAGGCGGACTCTCAACCACTGCACCACCAGGGAAGCCCCACCTGCTTATATTTCAATGCTCAAATAAAGCAATAAAATGATTAAATTGTGTTTTCTTGCAGAAAAAGGATCTTGATAGAGCTAAAAAGAGAATAAGTCATGGCAAATAGTGCTTTTAGGCTGCAGAGTTTATATGGATAGCATTAGTGGACCTACGGGGATAGCATGCTGGCAGTATAAAAGAAAAAAATCTCAGGACACAGGAGAGTGCAGTGAGATTTGGGGGAATTTTATAGGTAATTCATTAGCAGTGGCAAAAATTGAAACCTATTAGAAGATTGGGAGTTTTAGTCTCATGTACAAAATGCCAGAAAATATAAGGGATATGTGAGGGAACTCCTGTTCAGTTAAAACATGTTTAGATGAATTTACTTTCAAGCTGTTGACATAGCCTGTTTTGTTGAACAGTTCTTCTGCTGACAGAAATTACCTGTCACGAAACAGAGGGGGAAGGGTCAGCCATAAAATATAAATGGATAGTTTTTGTGAAAGCTTGACAGTCATATACTTCCCAGTTGCAAAGGAAGTTGACCTGTAACTACTTTTTTTTTTTTTAACTAAAATGAGATCAGTAGTCTTGTTTCATGAAGTTAAAGTAACAGAAAAGTCTTTAGAGATCAGCCTCTAATCTAGAAGACAGAAGTCTCATTTTCGATTTATAAAGTAGCATGGAAGCCCTTCTGTATTCTATGGATATAACATAAAAGACAGTCTTAGTTTGCATAGAATATGGAAAAAAGAAAAGGAGGGTTTTACCAGTATTAGAAGCAGGAAAATAATTCTAGATCTTATAATGGAAGTGAATCACTTAATTGTACCACTTGGTTCTGTTTGCACTAAAAGTGAATAGGAGAATAAAAATTAAGAAGGGGCTTCCCTGGTGGCGCAGTGGTTGCGCATCCGCCTGCCGATGCAGGGGAGCCGGGTTCGCGCCCCTTGGTTCTGTTTGCACTAAAAGTGAATAGGAGAATAAAAATTAAGAAGAAACTGTTGAATTCCCTATACTTAATTAATTAGAGGTCTTGCTGAATGGTACTGAGGAAATTCTATAGTAAAGTTTTTTATTGTATGTAATTTACATACAGTGAAATATTCAGATTTTCAGTATACAGTTGGATCAGTTCAGACAAACACACATTTGTGTAACTCACACCCCAACATGGAACATTTCTATCATCCCAGAAAGTTCCTTCATGGCCCTCCCCAGTGCTCTGGAAGTTACTTCTTTTTTATTTTTTTGCTGCATTGGGTCTTAGTTGAGGCAGGTGGGCTCTTCGTTGACGCATGCAGGCTTTGTGTTGCAGAGCGAGCTTCTCTGTATTTGTGGCATGCGGGTTTTCTCTCTCTACTTGTGGTGCTCAGGCTCCAGGGCACATGGGCTCTGTAGTTTGCTGCATGTGGGCTCTCTCACTGAGGTACCTGAGCTCAGCAGTTGTGGCATGCAGGCTTAGTTGCCTGACCAGTGATTAAACCCGCGACCCCTGCATTGGAAGGCGGATTCTTTACCACTGGACCACCAGGGAAGTCCCTGGAACTTACATCTATCACTATAAATTATTTTTTGCTATTCTAAAAAGTTACATAAATATAATTATACAGAATATTTTCACTCAGGATAACGTTTTATAGATTCATCCATGTTATGTGTATCAAAAATTTGTTCCTATTTGAACCCTCTTGCACTGTTGGTTGGGAATGTAAATTGATACAGCCACTATGGATAACAGTATGGAGTTTCCTTAAAAAACTAAAAATAGAACTACCATATGACCCAGCAATCCCACTACTGGGCATATACC
>NC_041218.1:33201700-33215389 GCF_002837175.3 Physeter macrocephalus
AGCCATAAAAAGAAACGAAATTGAGTTATTTGTAGTGAGGTGGATGGACCTAGAGTCTGTCATACAGAGTGAAGTAAGTCAGGAAGAGAAAAACAAATACCGTATGCTAACACATATATATGGAATCTAAAAAAAAAAAAAGGTTCTGATGAACCTGGGGGTAGGACAGGAGTAAAGACACAGATGTAGAGAATGGACTTGAGGACACGGGGAGGGGGAAGGGTAAGCTGGGATGAAGTGAGAGAGTAGCATTAACATATATACGCAACCAAATGTAAAATAGATAGTGGGAAGCAGCTGGGAGATCAGGGAGATCATCTGGGTGCTTTGTGACCACCTAGAGGGGTGGGATAAGGAGGGTGGGAGGGAGATGTAAGAGGGAGGGGATATGGGGATATATGTATACATATAGCTGATTCACTTTGTTATTGTAACATTGTAACATTCCTTTTTATTGCTGAGTTTCCATTGTATGGAAATTCTGTACTAATTTAAAGAGATGTGATGAAGTCTTTATGGCCTGACAAAAATAGCTGACTCAATCAGGCAGAAAATTGATTGGCTTGGAAATTGAAAGACAGAATAGTATATTTAAAAGACTGTGAAATTGTTAAAATACTTCAGTAGGCAGAATTGAAAGCATATTATGGCTTGCTCTGTGACAAGGCAGCATGAGTGCAGACAACATAGTGCATGATTCTGTATCCCTAGCAGCCACTGGTATTAGGTCCAAGCACCTGTAGCCAGTCCCTTAGCTTGTCTTTCCACAGTGTTTTTTGATCTCACTCCTTTCTTCAACTCTCCCCAGATTCCTGTGTCTTTTCCTCTAAAGTTTAAATTATTAAGTCCTACCTATCGCCCCCTCCCTTTTTTTTAATTTTGAAAATTGTGGTAAAATATTTATAACATGAAATTTGCCATTGTAACCATTTTTAAGTGTACAGTTTAGTGTTTTGTTTTTTTTTTTTTCGGTACGCGGGCCTCTCACCATTGCGGCCTCTCCCATTGCAGAGCACAGGCTCCGGACGCGCAGGCCCAGCGGCCACGGCCCACGGGCCCAGCCGCTCCACGGCACGTGGGATCCTCCCAGACCAGGGCATGAACCCGCGCCCCCTGCATCGGCAGGCGGACTCTCAACCACTGCGCCACCAGTCGGTACGCGGGCCTCTCACCATTGCGGCCTCTCCCATTGCGGAGCACAGGCTCCGGACGCGCAGGCCCAGCGGCCACGGCCCACGGGCCCAGCCGCTCCACGGCACGTGGGATCCTCCCAGACCAGGGCATGAACCCGCGCCCCCTGCATCGGCAGGCGGACTCTCAACCACTGCGCCACCAGGGAAGCCCTAGTGTATTTTTTGACTAAACGTTTGCCCCAGGTATTTGAAGCTTTGCAGTCTTTCTGAGAGATGCCCGCTTTTCTAGATTGAGTTGTGAGTTAAACTAAATAGACGAGCATCTTGTCAGTTCTTCAGATAGCTGTGACTGTCTGCTTCTTTGTTTTACCTGCTGAATGCTTCTTGGTGTTTGTTGTTTGATTTGGTTCAGCAAGCCATTTGTGTATGTGTGCTGAACGTCAATATCAGTAATTGCTCGTATCATTTTCAGGGTTTATTTTACTTCCTTAGCCATTCTAGTTCATTGTTATGGTGAACGTTTAATAATATTCATATTTATTAGATAAAGGTTATTTAAAAGAGCAACTCTCATCTGCTTTGAAGTTTTATGTTGTTCCCAAATTTTGTATGCAAAGTAGACTTTCAAATCTGCAAGTACATTTGATTCCTAGGTGTCCATGTATTTTGGCAAATTTTTCTTAGTTTCTTCTAACATTTCTGTTTCATGTTGAAAATGGCTAATGAACAAAACACCAATTTAATATGGTAGGTATTATTAAGGTATCTCCATCTGCCACTTCAAGCATTATTATGACAAGCTTCTAAATGTGGGGTTGGTGCCTCAGTTCTGGGGAAGTCTTATCCATTATCTCTTTAAATATTACCTCTACCCTGTTCTTTTCTCTCTTTCTGGGTCTCTGATTGTATATCTGTTAGACCTTCTCACTGTGTCCTCAATGTCTTTCTTCTTTATTCTCCATCTTTTTGTTTCACTGTGCCACATTCTGGGTAATAGCTTCTAATCTGCCTTGTAGGTCATTGAATCTCATTTCACTTGCTTCTAATTTATTGTTAAACTCATCAATTGAATTTATAATTTCAGTTATTTTTTTATTTCTAGAAATTCTGTTTGATTCTTTTTAAAATTGGCAGTGTTATAAAGAAGTTATAAAGTATTATTAAGTGTTATAAAGAAGTTTGTAGCTTCTTGTTCCCTGAAAATATTTTCAGGCTCTAAATAAAACTTCTTTAATATGGTAAACATATAGTCTAGATGTAACAGTTACAGTATTTGGGATCTTTGTGGGTTTGTCTCTGTTAGCAGTAGTTTCTTATGCTTCTCACTCATGACTAGGTGCTAGTCATTATATTTTAAAACTTACTTGTTGGAATAATATGAGGCCTCGGATGATCCATCAGAGAGGATTTTGTATATTTCTTAAAGGCGCCTAGGGCACTATCAGTCCAGGACTCATGTAATCTAAGTTCAGCGGTTGAAGTTCCCTGGACCATTTTGGTGATGTAAATTAAACCTAAACAGCTGGTTTATTTCTGGTTCATCCTTACCCTAAAGGTACTTAGAGTCCCAGATTAATGTGTCTTGAGTATGGTTTAGTAAACTCTCTACTTTGTATAGGCCCAGTGCTTTGAATTTTGTTCTTCTTTAAGTTTGAAGCCACCAAAGCCACAGCTCAATTTCTCATTAGGTTCTTATGCACTGCCAGATGTCCTCAAGGCAAAAGCAACTGTTTATTTACCTCTTTGGGTTTTTGCCACTTCAATTAGTAGTTCTTTGATATCTTATTCAGTCTCTAATAAATTAAAAAAAAATTATCTAGCTATTTTAAAAGCCTTCACAATTTTGATACAAGTTTAGCTTGCCATTACTGGAAGTAGAAATCAGCGTCTTCTAATTTTTTTAATTGTTTTATTTATATGTCTTCTGTTATCTCTTTAACTCTCTGTATTCCTTGCAGACTTTTAAAAATCTTGTTGAAAACAGCATTGATTTATTATTTAATGATCAGTTAAGTGTGAGTACATATAGATCTACTTTGTTCTTTTATTAGTTTTTTTTAATTTTAAAAATTCTTTTTATTTTCCTTCCTGTAGGACTAATGGAAAAAACCTGACAACTTGAAAGCCATTTTTAAATTAACACAAGTCATGTTTTATGTTTCTCTTGGATCTTACACTGACAATACTTAGTGTACTGTGTCTAGCAAATACAACAATTTAATACTGATTTACTTGTTTTAGCTTTAGAATTTGTTTCTGGGGTTAGGTTTTTTATTTTGTTTTTTTGTTTGTTTGTTTTGCGGTACGCGGGCCTCTCACTGCTGTGGCCTCTCCCGTTGCGGAGCACAGGCTCCAGACGCGCAGGCTCAGCAGCCACAGCTCACGGGCCCAGCCGCTCCGCGGCATGTGGGATCTGCCCAGACCGGGGCATGAACCCGTGTCCCCTGCATCGGCAGGTGGGCTCTCAATCACTGCGCCACCAGGGAAGCCCTATTTTGCTTATTAATGAAACATGTATTCAATGTTTCCTGTGTACCAGGCACTGTGTTAATTGCTCTTAAATATGTTGTCTAATATAATCCTTACTGCTCAGTGGTAGATGGTATGTTATTTTTACAGAACAGAAAGTTGGCAATCAAGTGTTTAAGCCTTTGACTGTAGCAAAGGTTTGGTAAGGGAATTCACAAGTTTGATGTGAATAGGATCCACCATTGGGAATGTATTCATATTCCCGGTCTCGTCTAGGTTGAGGATTTTTCAAGACAACCAGTTTAAACAGCATGTCTTTTCTAATTGTTGCAAAACACGTCTTAAATTTGCCTTGTATCTTTGGGTTTTTTCCGCTCTTTCCCTAAATTACTGTTGGTACTTGAATGTTCTTACTTGAAAAGTCCACAGATTGCAAAGGGAAGTATGTGAACAGAAAAATATTATCACCTTAATTCAGCATAATTGTATTTAGCTCTGAAAAACAAGGTGGCCTGTGACTAAACTCATTGGAACTTGGCAGCTGTACCATAGTACGGATTTTATCATTCTTTTTTTATATATTGATAATGCAGTAACAGATGATATTGTAAATTATTAAAGTCTAAAAGGTCCATATTAGACTATTGGATACATGATAGAATTTGAAACCCTCTTCAATCTAGCCTTAAATTTGCAATTGATATTTTTATTGTTTGGGTAATAATAAGCCTTTAAAAAGTATATATAATTAACATTTCTGTTTTTAGGACTTGTGTGTTTTTCCCCCAGTTTGCTAAAACATTTTCTTATATTAAAAAATATATATTTTCTTTACATTTAGTAGGCAATTTTTCTGGCAGGGGAGTTTGTTATATTCACATCGCTTAGTCATGAGGTAAGGGTTTTGTAAAATGTTGTGGCATTTTATTTTCAATAGGTGTTTTATTACCATTGATAAGACAGCACACATTAACTAATGTCCAAGGTTTTGACGTAATCATTGTGTGATTGTTAACTTGTTCAGTGTTATTGCCTATACAGAAAATACTCTGGGAAAAATGTTGCTTTCTTTATCACAGTATAAATTTAGTTGTAAATGTCACTGGAACAGTTTGGTAAATTGAGGTGTAATTTTCAATTAAAATATTAACTTGTATTCTAGTTGTAAGTAATGATATGACATATCTTTGCTCTGAAAACATAGGCCGAAGTCACAAGAATATTTTCAGAAAAAAATTTTTTAAATAACTTTAGAAAATATTACTAGAAATTGTTATTTTCTGATTTTCTTTTTTTTTTTTTTTTTATAAATTCCCTGTCCATATCCTATACTCATCTTTTCATTTACCTGTCTTTTCTTTATCTGCATATAGGAGCTGATCTTATCTTTGTCATCCGTTTCCCATGTATGCAAAAGGTGACAAATATCTTAGTGTTACCTTGCATATACAGGGCGTAGGATTAATATTGCTATTCATATATGTGGAAATCTGCTTGGTCCTTTTGAAAGCACAGAATGGAGAGGGTAGAGGTGAGAAAAGCTAGCTAATGAAAGCACTTGACGCTCACCTCTCAAAACACATACACAGAAACCAAGACTGAAAACAAACAAGAACAAAACCCTTTCAAATTCTGACTTGACTTTGTCTTACTTGTGTCTGGCACCAATGGTATATTGTGTGCTGGCTACTAAAGCTTCCACCTGGAAGAGACTCATGCCATTTCTTCTATTTAAGTATGGTCACATGGTCATATCTAACTTCAAGGGAGTAAGGAAGTGTTCAGAGAAGGAGAATCAGCAATATTGGGTGGACAGCCCTCATGATTTACCATGTCACTCTAAATGTATTTTCTTCATAGCCGTAATAATTGTATTTTCTTTTTACTGTGCTTAAAGCAATAGTTAATTTTGAATTTTGGACATAAATTTATACCAAGAAAAAGTGATATTTATCTCAGACTTTGCCATTCACTTTTATGTATAATTTGTTCTTACTTTGTAATATCAGAGTTATTGCAGTTTTGATATTTATCATCCCACCTTAGGGGCAACTTTAATAGCCTCCTAATTGATATTTCTAACTGCACTATTTCTGTACTTTAGTCAGTCCTATATGCTGTTACCTGTAGAACACACTTCCTTTTGTCTATTAGGTGAAATCCAAAACTCTCCATAGTTTGATCCCACCTATTTCTGCTACTCCCTAATAACTAACTTTTATTTTATTTATACAATTTCAGCGATGCTCCTCAGATACATAATCATTCCTGCCTCTGTGTTTTTGCTTTTGTTATTCTTCAATTTGGAGTGTCCTCTCCTCCCCTTATTGTGCATTCACATTATGGCTTTGAGGGCCAGATTAATAGTCTTAAGCTTCCTTATGTTATTATAACCCACAAGAGTGCTTTTTGTTCATGAGCTATGATTTTGGGTGGGTGATTATCTTGTTTAGCACATCTTTATACATGTCGTGTGGTGTTCTCTTTGTTCTTTCATTGTTTAACGTATGAAAGTCTTGATTTTACTGTAAGCGACTTGATTACCACGGCACCATATGTATTTTTTGGCTCCTTCACAATTCTTTCATGTGCTATTTGTCAAGTTTTTTGTTTGTTTTTTTTAGTATTAGTTTTTTTTTTTTAATTTTTGAATTTTATTTTATTTATTTTTTTATACGGCAGGTTCTTATTAGTCATCAATTTTATACACATTAGTGTATACATGTCAATCCCAATCGCCCAATTCATCATGTCGTTTTTTATTGAATTTAATATATTTGATATAGAATGATCATTTATCTATTTATAAAACTTAACTGAAACATATCATTTGTGAAGTAATTAATATATTAATCCATTTATACCACAGAAAGTATGAAGCATGACTTAGAGCCTGAAAATCTGGGTCCAAATACTATCTCGATGACTTATCCAAGCTAATATGACTATTATGTCTTTTTAAAATCTTTGAGGCTCAGTTTCTTCTCTCATTGAGAGATATGATATCTGGCTAACTAGCAGGATGACTGTGAGAATTAAAAAAGGATAATGAATATGAAAGTACTTAACATGCTGCCATTTGATAGTTCTGGTGCTTGCCAAATGTTACATTTACTTAATTTGGGAATGTTTCCTGTGCTGTGTTATGAGTGCCATAATTTCTAAAATGTTTCTGATTGCTTTATAAAAGTAAATAAGAATAGGTACTATTTTTCTTTAAACATTTGTTATTTTAATAAAATACACATAAATGCATGAGTATATTCTTATCTGCTATGATGGAACATTAAAGTGATTATGTATTTCAATAGGAAAAAAATCTGGATTATTATTGTGGTGGGTCAGGAATAAATGAGAGTTGGGGATGGGCAAAGAATGGATATAAACTACCTTTCTTGTAGCTTAGCAAGAAAGAGAGAAGAGATATAGGATGCTGTCTAAATGGGAATGTCAAGTACGTTACTGACTTTAACAGTTAGTCTTTTAACTCTGTTCTGTTAAAAGAATAAATTTTTTAAAGTTAATCTGGAGTTTGCCTAACACTTCTCAAAAAGATTACCCAGGTAGTGAATATAATTATTTCAAATGCTTTGTGATTAGAAATTATAATCCATCCTCTTCAGAAGTGTCTCTTTGAACTTTGGAATTGATTATGTTTAGATCACCAGATACATTTTCACAAAAAAATTGATTTGAAATAAAACCCAACCATATTTCATGTTTATGATACATATTTTTTAACATATTAGCATCTCTGAAATTAGTATGCTTCCTAAAATTGATGATATCTTAGATCCAATGAAATATATTAATTTGTTACTTACATATTTTAGTTTTATCTTAGTTTGTACTTTCTGAATGTCCAGTGATATCAGAAGTCCTGGGAAAAGTGAATAGTGTAAAAATAACATTAAAAATCTTCTCTCATGATTTCATAGCTTTCAAAAATTAAAATATTTTTCTTACTTAAATATACTCTATTTCAGCATTTTCCCACCAGAATAAATTACTTTCTATATATTAATGGTCTGTGCTAAAGAATTTTAGGAGAAGGATGATTGCTGATGCAAGTGAAGCATCAGATATAAAGAATTAACATATTTTTTTATTATATTACCTTGTATACAAATATAGATGATGTTTTTCATTAAAGGAAGCATAGTGCTACAATTATATTTCCTTTTGGACAATTTTCCCACATTCCAGTGTCATAGCAATAACTTCATGAATATATAGAAGTGGATCCATACTTGCTGGAAAAGCTTAATATCTCCTCTTAATATGCCTCTGTGGAACTGTGCAATTATAAGGACCTTTATTTAGTCAAAAATTTACTGGATCTTGGAACCCTTTTCCTGAAGATCCCAGCGGGCTGAAGACTTGGAGAGGGAGAGCTTGAGGTAGATCGAGTGCGATGTTAGGGGGAAGCAATTAGCTCCTGTGTTGTTGCCTCTTAGGAGTCCAACCCCTCTGGGAAAACCTGCCCCAGGCCTCCTCTAGAGATCTTTAAGATGGCAGAGGAGTAAGATGTGGGGATCACCTTGCTTCCCACAGATACATCAGAAATACATCTACATGTGGAACAACTCCTACAGAACACCTACTGAATGCTGGCAGAAGACCTCAGAATTCCCAAAAGTGTGGCTGACAGGGTCTTGGTGCGCTGGCCGGGTGTCAGGCCTGTGCCTCTGAGGTGGGAGAACCGAGTTCAGGATACTGGTCCACCAGAGACCTCCTGGCTCCACATGATATCAAATGGCGAAAGCTCTCCCAGAGATCTCCATCTCAAAGCTAAGACCCAGCTCCACTCAACGACCAGCAAGCTACAGTGCTGGAAACCCTATGCGAAACAACTAGCAAGACAGGAACACAACCCCACTCATTAGCAGAGAGGCTGCCTAAAATCATAATAAGGTCACTGACACCCCAAAACACACCACCAGACGTGGTCCTGCCCACCACAATGACAAGATCCAGCCTCATCCACCAGAGCACAGGCACTAGTCCCCTCCAGCAGGAAGCCTACACAACCCACTGAACCAACCTTAGCCACTGGGGACCGACACCAAAAACAACGGGAACTAAGAACCTGCAGCCTGCCAACAGGAGACCCCAAACACAGTAAGTTAAGCAAAATGAGAAGACAGAGAAACACACAGCAGATGAAGGAGCAAGGTAAACACCCACCAGACCAAACAAATCTAGTGTGGCTGACAGGGTCTTGGTGTGCTGGCCGGGTGTCAGGCCTGTGCCTCTGAGGTGGGAGAACCGAGTTCAGGATACTGGTCCACCAGAGACCTCCTGGCTCCACATGATATCAAATGGCGAAAGCTCTCCCAGAGATCTCCATCTCAAAGCTAAGACCCAGCTCCACTCAACGACCAGCAAGCTACAGTGCTGGAAACCCTATGCGAAACAACTAGCAAGACAGGAACACAACCCCACTCATTAGCAGAGAGGCTGCCTAAAATCATAATAAGGTCACTGACACCCCAAAACACACCACCAGACGTGGTCCTGCCCACCACAATGACAAGATCCAGCCTCATCCACCAGAGCACAGGCACTAGTCCCCTCCAGCAGGAAGCCTACACAACCCACTGAACCAACCTTAGCCACTGGGGACCGACACCAAAAACAACGGGAACTAAGAACCTGCAGCCTGCCAACAGGAGACCCCAAACACAGTAAGTTAAGCAAAATGAGAAGACAGAGAAACACACAGCAGATGAAGGAGCAAGGTAAACACCCACCAGACCAAACAAATCTAGGAAATAGGAAGTCTACCTGAAAAAGAATTCAGAGTAATGATAGTAAACATGATCCAAAATCTTGGAAATAGAATGGAGAAAATACAAGAAACGTTTAACAAAGACCTAGAAGAACTAAAGAGCAAACAAACAATCTTGAACAACACAATAAATGAAATTAAAAATTCTCTAGAAGGAATCAATAGCAGAATAACCGAGGCAGAAGAACGGATAAGTGAACTGGAAGATAAAATAGTAGGAATAACTACCACACACCAAAATGAAGAAAAAAGAATGAAAAGAATTAAGGACAATCTCAGAAACCTCTGGGAAAACATTAAATGCACCAACATTCGAATTATAGGGGTCCCAGAAGCAGAAGAGAAAAATAAAGGGACTGAGAAAATACTTGAAGGGATTATAGTTGAAAACTTCCCTAATATGGGAAAGGAAATAGTCAATCAGGTCCAGGAAGTGCAGAGAGTCCCATACAGGATAAATCCAAGGAGAAACACACAAAACACATTTTTTTTTTAGACACATTTTTATTTTTAAAAAAATTTTATTTATTTTTGGCTGCACTGGGTCTTCGTTGATGCTCACGGGCTTTCCCTAGTTGTGGTGAGTGGGGGCTACTCCTCGTTGCAGTGCGCAGGCTTCTCACTGCGGTGGCTTCTCTTGTTCCAGAGCACAGGCTCTAGGTGTACGGGCTTCAGTAGTTGTGGCAGGCGGGCTCTAGAGCGCAGGCTTAGTAATTGTGGCGCACGGGCTTAGTTGCTCTGTGGCATGTGGGATCTTCCCGGACCAGGGATGGAACTCATGTCCCCTGCATTGGCAGGGAGATTCTTATCTACTGTGCTACCAGGGAAGTCCCACTACTATTTTTAATTTTAGCCATTTTATTAGGTGTGTGGTGATATCTTACTGTGGTCTTAATTTTTGTTTCTCTTTAATTTTTGTTAACATGGTTAATGATATTGAACAACTTTTCTTGTGCTTATTTGCCATATATCCTCTTTGGTGAAGTATCTTTTCCTGTCTTTGGTGAAGTATCTTGCCCAGTCTCTATTTGGATTGTTTGTTTGTTGACTAATAAATTATGAGAGTTCTTTGTATATTCTAGATACAAAGCCTGTCTTTTCATACTCTTCACAGAGTCTTTGGTGGAGCAGAAATTTTTAATTTTGCTAAGGTCTCTCTCCTCTGTATTTAACTTATATGTTTAACCTGGCCTGCTCTATCGCACTTTTTCCCTTGGTGCAAAAACTGCATCACAGTGCATCTAACTCTTGAACTACATCTACCTTGAAGCATGTTTCTTTTCCTCTTGTTATATCAGCTAATGATGCCACAAGCCAGCACAAAACAGACACCTGAGCACCATCCTTGACTCCTCTAATCCTTTACTTTCTACTCTAACCACCCACCCAAATCCTGTCTATTCTTACTAAACATTTCTCAAGTTCACTCTATATCATATTTTTATTCTTAGTGCTCTTGTCTTGATTCAGATCCATATTATTTCTTGTCAGGATCATTGCACTGAGCTCCTCATTATACTCCTGGCTTCCAGTTTTGCCTAACATAAAGCAAGAGAATTCTTGCTTCCATATTGCTACAGAATGATCTATCCAAAATGCAGCCCAATCATGTTATTCCCCTGCTCAAAAAAATCCTTAAACATCCCTAAATAGCTTACCATCATATCCAGAGTAAGTTTAAATTTTTTAACATGATGTACATGCCTTATCTGTCACTGCTCCCTCACACCCAGACATTAGCTCCAACCAATCTAATTTATTGCAGTTTCTTTCTTTTTTTTTAAAAACATCTTTATTGGACTATAATTGCTTTACAATAATGTGTTAGTTTCTGCTTTATAACAAAGTGAATCAGCTATACATAAACATATATCCCCATATCTCCTCCCTCTTGCATCTCTGTCCCACGCTCCCTATCACACCCCTCTAGGTGGTCACAAAGCACTGAGCTGATCTCCCTGTGCTCTCTCTTTTACATTTGGTAGTATATATAAGTCCACCACTCTCTCACTTCGTCCCAGCTTACCCTTCCCCCTCCCCATGTCCTCAAGTCCATTTTCTATGTCTGCATCTTTATTCCTGTCCTGCCCCAGGTTCTTCTGAACCTTTTTCTTTTTTTTAGATTCCATATATATGCATTCCATTTATCCATTCATCTGTTGATGGACACTAAGGTTGCTTTCAATCCTGGCTATTGTAAAGAGAGCTGCAATGAACATTTTGGTACATGACTCTTTTTGAATTATGGTTTTCTCAGGATATATGCCCAGTAGTGGGATTGCTGGGTCGTGTGGTAGTGCTATTTTTAGGACACATATTAATCAAACTAGCAATATTTAAATACAAAGAAAATATATTAAAAGCAGCAAGGGAAAAACAACAAATAACATACAAGGAAATCCCCATAAGGTTTACAGCTGATCTTTCAGCAGAAACTCTGCAAGCCAGAAGGGAGTGGCAGGACATATTTAAAGTGATGAAAGGGAAAAACCTACAGCCAGGATTATCCTACCCAGCAAGAATCTCATTCATTTTCGACGGAAAAATTAAAACCTTGACAGACAAGCAAAACTAACAGAATTCAGCACCACCAAACCAGCTTTACAACAAACGCTCAAGGAACTTCTCTAGGCAGGAAACACAAGAGAAGGAAAAGACCTACAATAACAAACCCAAAACAATTAAGAAAATGGTAATAGGAACATACATATCAATAGTTACCTTAAATGTAAATGGATTAAATGCTCCCCAAAAAAGACATAGACTAGGTGAATGGACATAAAACCATGAGCCGTATATATGCTGTCTACAAGAGACCCACTTCAGACCTAGGGACACATACAGACTGAAAGTGAGGGGATGGAAAAAGATATTCCATGCAAATCGAAATCAAAAAAAAGCTGGAGAAGCAATTCTCATATCAGAAAAAGTAGACTTTAAAATAAAGACTATTACAAGAGACAGAGAAGCACACTACATAATGATCAAGGGATCAATCCAAGAAGATATAACAATTGTAAATATTTATGCACCCAACATAGGAGCACCTCAATACATAAGGCAAATGCTAACAGCCATAAAAGGGGAAATCGACAGTAACACAATCATAGTAGGGGACTTTAACACCCCACTTCCACCAATGGACAGATCATCCAAAATGAAAATAAATAAGGAAACACAAGCTTTAAATGATACATTAAACAAGATGGACTTAATTGATATTTATAGGACATTCCATCCAAAAACAACACAATACACTTTCTTCTCAAGTGCTCATGGAACATTCTCCTGGATAGATCATACCTTAGGTCACAAATCAAGCCTTGGTAATTTTTTTTTTTGTATGTGTGTGTGGTACGCGGGCCTCTCACTGAGTCTCCCGCTGTGGAGCACAGGCCCCGTGGCCATGGCTCACGGGCCCAGCCGCTCCACGGTATGTGGGATCCTCCTGGACTGGGGCACAAACCCACGTCCCCTGCATCAGCATGTGGACTCTCAACCACTGCACCACCAGGGAAGCCCAAGCCTTGGTAATTTTAAGAAAACTGAAATCATATCAAGTATCTTTTCCGACCACAACCCTATGAGACTAGATATCAATTACAGGAAAAAATCTGTAAAAAATAAAAACACGTGGAGGCTAAACAATACACTACTTAATAATGAAGATATCACTGAAGAAATCAAACAGGAAATCAAAGAATACCTAGAAACAAATGACAATGGAAACACAATGACCCCAAACCTATGGGATGCAGCAAAAGCAGTTCTAAGAGGGACGTTTATAGCAATACAATCCTACCTCAAGAAACAAGACGACGACCCAAAACCTATGGGATGCAGCAAAAGCAGTTCTAAGAGGGAAGTTTATAGCAATACAATCCTACCTTAAGAAACAGGAAACATCTCAAATAACCTAACCTTGCACCTAAAGCAATCAGAGAAAGAAGAACAAAAAAAACCCCCAGCGTTAGCAGAAGGAAAGAAATCATAAAGATCAGATCAGAAATAAAGGAAAGAGAAATGAAGGAAACAATAGTAAATATCAATAAAACTAAAAGCTGGTTCTTTGAGAAGATAAACAAAATTGATAAACCTTTAACCAGACTCACCAAGAGAAAAAGGGAGAAGACTAAAATCAATAGAATTAGAAATGAAAAAGGAGAAGTAACAACTGACACTGCAGAAATACAAAGGATCATGAGATTACTATAAGCAACTCTATGCCAATAAAATGGACAACCTGGAGAAATGGACAAATTCTTAGAAAAGCACAAACTTCTGAGACTGAACCAG
>NC_041218.1:33215550-33216023 GCF_002837175.3 Physeter macrocephalus
AGGAAGAAATAGAAAATATAAACAGAGCAATCACAAGCACTGAAATTGAAACTGTGATTAAAAATCTTCCAACAAACAAAAGCCCAGGACCAGATGGCTTCACAGGCGAATTCTATCAAACATTTAGAGAAGAGCTAACACCTATCCTTCTCAAACTGTTCCAAAATATAGCAGAGGGAGGAGCACTCCCAAACTCATTCTATGAGGTCACCATCACCCTGACACCAAAACCAGACAAAGATGTCACAAAGAAAGAAGACAACAGGCCTATGTCACTGATGAACATAGTTGCAAAACTCCTCAACAAAATACTAGCAAACAAAATCCAACAGCACATTAAAAGGATCATACACCCTGATCAAGTGGGATTTATCCCAGGGATGCAAGGATTCTTCAATATACACAATCAATGTGATACACCATGTTAACAAATTGAAGGATAAAAACCATATGATCATCTCAATAGATGCAGA
>NC_041218.1:33216464-33217736 GCF_002837175.3 Physeter macrocephalus
ACAGAAATCTCTTGCATTCCTGTACACTAATGATGAAAAATCTGAAAGAGAAATTAAGGAAACACTCCCCATTATCACTTCAACAAATAGAATAAAATACCTAGGAATAAACCTACCTAAGGAGACAGAAGACCTGTATGCAGAAAACTATAAGACACTGATGAAAGAAATTAAAGATGATACAAACAGATGGAGAGATATACCATGTTCTTGGATTGGAAGAATCAATATTGTGAAAATGACTATACTACCCAAAGTAATCTACAGATTCAGTGCAATCCCTATCAAACTACCAGTGGCATTTTTCACAGAAGTAGAGCAAAAAATTTCACAATTTGTATGGAAACACAAACGACCCCGAATAGCCACAGCAATCTTGAGAAAGAAAAATGGAGCTGGAAGAATCAGGCTCCCTGACTTCAGGCTATACTACAAAGCTACAGTAATCAAGACAATATGGTACTGGCACAAAAACAGAAATATAGGTCAATGGAACGGGATAGAAAGCCCAGAGATAAACGCACATACATGGTCACGTTATTTTTGATAAAGGAGGCAAGAATATACAGTGGAGAAAAGACAACCTCTTCAATAAGTGGTGCTGGGAAAACTGGACAGCTACATGTAGAAGAATGAAATTAGAACACTCCCTAACACCATACACATATGCTCCTCTGTATGTCTAGTAATTTTTTTTATTATAATATACTCTGTCTAATATTAGTATGGTTATATCAGCTTTCTTTTAGTTAGTGTTTATATATCTTTTTCCATCCTTTTGCTTTCAACCTTTCTATGTATTTTTACGTAAAGTAAGCAACATATAGTTCTTTTTTGATCCAGTTTGAATAATAATAGTTTCCTTTTAACTGGAATATTTAGTCCATTTGCATTTAGGGTACATACTGATATATCTGTTCCATTTAATTAGTGCTCTTTTCCAATATTGTTTTTAGATTAATCTTTTTATTATTCAGTTTCCTATCTTGGTAGTTACTCATTTTTCTATTCTTTGAATGGCTAGTCTAGAGATTATAACATGTATTGTCTGTTTCCTAGAGTCAATTATAAATTAGTACTTTTTCCAATTCCTGGACAGTGGCAAGAATCTTAGAATATTTTAACTTCATTTGCCCATGCCACCCCAGAATATTTTAACTTCATTTGCCCATGCCACCCCTACCTTTGTGCTATTGTTGTTATATATTCCTAACCTATATGTATCTTTTTTTTTTTTTTTTTTTTTTTTTTTTGTGGTATGCGGGCCTCTCA
>NC_041218.1:33217925-33222979 GCF_002837175.3 Physeter macrocephalus
TGGTATGCGGGCCTCTCACTGTTGTGGCCTCTCCCGTTGCGGAGCACAGGCTCCGGACGCACAGGCTCAGCGGCCATGGCTCACGGGCCCAGCCGCTCTGCGACATGTGGGATCTTCCCGGACCGGGGCACGAACCCAAGTCCCCTGCATCGGCAGGCGAACTCTCAACCACTGCGCCACCAGGGAAGCCCTCCTATATGTATCTTAAACCTGACAATACATTATTATCATCATTTTATTGTCATCAGTTGTTATTATTATCTACTTTTATTTAGTTTTACTCCCATATTCATCCTTTCAGGTGCTCTTAATTTCATCCTATATTTTCATGTTTCAATCAGGAGTCATCTTTCTTCTGAAAACCTTTCTTTAGTGTATGTTCTGGTGACCAAGTCTTCTTGTTTGAAACCTTTTTATTTCACTTTAATTTTGAAAGTTATTTTCATTGAGCATAGATTTCTAGGTTAGGAGTTAACTTCCTTTTGGTATGTTAAATCTATTATGGTTATCTCCTGGCCTCCATTGTTTCTATTGAAAAGCCAGCTGTTAGTCTTATTGATCTTTTGAAGGTGTTGATTTTATCCTGTGAGCTTTTTTTGAGATTTTTTGTCTCTTGTTTTGGGCAATTTTGCTATGATAACCCTAGGTTTGGTTTTCTTTAAATATGTTCAGCTTGGGGTTCATAGAACTTGAATCTGTTGTTTGATATATTTCATCGTATTTCTAGTATTTCTTCAGATACTGCTTTTGCCTCATCCTCTGTCTTCTCTTTTGCTGGGATTTAGGCCATTACACCCATATCACATATGTCAACATTCTTTTCTTTATTTTCCATCCTTTTTCCTCTCCATTTATTACAGTAGTTCCCTGAGTATTTTCTCCTGGCCTAGCTTCCAGGTGACTAATCCTCTTCTGCTATAGCTAATCTGCTATTAAACCCACCTGTTACCTTCTTAATTTCAGTAATCCTAATTTTCAGTCCAGAATTTCTGCTTGCCTCTGTTTTTTCCTTAAAATTCAGGTCTCTAATTAAATTTTCACTTGCTTTCTATTTTCTGCAGCATATTAATCACACTTAGTTTTACAGTGTGTTTCTGATAACATCTATAGATCTGTTTTTATTACTTCTTTCTCTTTTCTTTTGGTCACTTGGTTCTGTCTCCTAAAATGCCTAGTAATTTTTGATTGAATAATAGATATTATGTATGAACATTTGTATAGGTCTGTTTGCTTCCAGAAATATTTAATTTTCTTCTGACTGGCAGTTAGAACCTTGATCTAATCAGGGATTACAGTGGTTCAAGTCTGGGTGTTGGGTTTAGTCTCTTTCCCTTATAGCCCTTCAGTGGTCGCAACTGAAACGTGGGTGTTTACTTGAGTCACTCTCCCTTTGAGGGTCATGAATGCCAAATTTTGTCTCCTCAGTTTTAGAGGAATGCTAAAAGCCCCTCTTAGCTTTTCAGCCTTTTAGCAGCTAATTTGTAGTCTTCCTCACTCCCTCCCCGTGCATATTTTGTGTATTTTAGGAATATGCAAATGCCTTGAAGGGAAAAGCCCAGCAGAAGATCCCTTCTCTGCAGGGCTGCTTTTCTGCTATTCCCTTTTTTCCAGACTATTAGTCCTTGAAGTTCTTGGTTGGTAGCCCTTAACTTCAATTTTTGTGTCTCTAGCAAAAAAAAAAAAAGGCCTAGCCGTACTGCTTTCTGCTTATGCCACCCAGGAATTGGCAAACGTCTCAAGGGAAAACGTGTCAGAGAATGTAGGACTCAATTCAACAGATGCTTCTTTTCTCCCCAGGATCTTGACTTCTCATGTTTTAGCTGCCTTGGTCTACTACATTGCCTTCAAACATATTTTGCATTTTATCAGCTTTTATAGCCTTTGTTAGTGGAAGGGTTGATCTAATAAAACTACTGTAATAACTAGAAATGGATGTTCAATTCACAGCCTTTTATCATTTTCAAAATCTCCTTTATCATAGTTATTTCATTAATCTCCTAGCTAAAAGTTAATTGTTTAAAGCATACTAAAAATAGTAGATAATACTGACCTGTACAGTAAAAATGTGACAGGAAGGCAAACTAGCCATCTTCCCCTTGGTACAGAGAAGTAATAAATATATCACTAAGAAAGTACATTTATTTTTTCCCTGTCAGACTGAGTTTTGGTTCTATAAATACTTTTACTTGTATGCCCTCTAGTGGAGGATTTATTGAAATGAAATAACTAGAAAGGAGATGAATAAAAGGCTCTGTATCATCCAGAGGAAAAGAACTTGTACATAAACTTTATTCTTGTTAACCAGCTCTTGATGGTTAACAATTTTGAGAAGGTTTGGTAGATGAATTAAAAAGCCGACTTAATATCACTAGTAAATTCAACTGGGTGTTGTTAACAATATATGCTAAGTAGTAGGAGACACAAGATAAAAGACCCAGTCCCTGCCTCTACTATATTTGATAGTATGGTAGAAGAGATTATAATACTATAGGCATTTTACAAAATTGTAAGATTAGAGATAGTAGAGCGTGTCTCTAGGAATATAAATTAGAATTTAACTGAGATGAAGATGACAAGTGAAAGCTTCCCAGAGGTTTATCTTTCGAACTGAGGTTTGAAGAATGAATCGGATTTAGCCAACTGAAGATGGCAGTAAAGAATATTCAGTGTAGAGGATGGTGCATGTGTAGGCCGAGAAGGATGAGAAAGCACATTTCATTCAGCCAGTTATAAGTTATGTAAGCAGATCATATGATATTAGAGTAGAAAATGAATCAGAATTCAGCAGTGGCTAGATAATAACCTATGTAATCCATGCTAAAATATATGAATTTCATCCTGAAAGCTATTGAACAACTTTAAGACTGAACATATTAGTATTTTATAAAGGTTATTTTGTCAGCAGTTGAGGATGAATTGGAGGCAAGATGTCCAGCTAAAAGGCTTGCTCTTGCCAAAGCCAGGGACTATGTATTCAGAATTAACATTACCAAGTAATTTTGCCTGAATTTGAAGAACACTAGTTCCAGTATACCTAAAGATAGATTTCAAATTTTATTTTTATTTAAAATTTTGGTCATAAAAGGTTCCTATTAAATTTTTTAAACAATATTTAACTTAGGAAGTGAAAAGTCTTCTGTTTTCCCTATACTATGGTTGGTTACTATATATTCTTGCAGAACTTTTTGCACGGATATCACAATCACTTTTCTTTTCTTTTCTTTTTTATAGAGACATCAGCGGTTTAATGGATGAGAGAGCTTACATGTCTGAAACAATTTATTTAAAATTTTGGTCATAAAAGGTTCCTATTAAATTTTTTAAACAATATTTAACTTAGTGAGAAGTCTTCTGTTTTCCCTATAATATAGTTGGTTATTATGTATTCTTGCAGAACTTCTTCCACGTGTTAGCATTTTTCTTTTGTTTTTCTTAGTCTTCTGTTTTTTAACATCTTTATTGGAATATAATTGCTTTACACTGGTGTGTTAGTTTCTGCTGTAAAACAAAATGAATGAACTATACATATCCATATATCCCCATATCCCCTCCCTCTTGCATCTCCCTCCCACCCTCCCTATCCCACCCCTCTAGGTGGTCACAAAGCACCGAGCTGACCTCCCTGTGCTATGTGGCTGCTTCCCACTAGCTATCTATTTTACATTTGGTAATGCATATATGTCCATGCCACTCTCTCACTTCATCCCAGTTTACACTTCCCCCTCCCCATGCCCTCAAGTCCATTTTTTTTAAGATTCCATGTATATGCGTTAGCATATGGTATTTGTTTTTTTTTCTGACTTACTTCACTCTGTATGATGGTCTCTAGGTCCATCCACCTCACAACAAATAACTCAATTTCGTTTCTTGTATGGCTGAGTAATATTCCATTGTATATACGTACCACATCTTCTTTATCCATGCATCTGTCGATGGACATTTAGGTTGCTTCCATGTCCTGGCTGTTCTAAATAGAGCTGCAATGAACACTGTGGTACATGACACTTTTTGAATTATAGTTTCCTCAGGGTATATGCCCAGTAGTGGGATTGCTGGGTCGTATGGTAGTCCTATTTTTAGTTTTTTAAGGAACCTCCATACTGTTCTCCATAGTGGCTGTATCAATTTACATTCCCAACAAGAGTGCAGGAGAGTTCCCTTTTCTCCACACCCTCTCCAGCATTTATTGTTTGTACATTTTTTGATGATGGCCATTCTGAATGGTGTGAGGTGATACCTCGTTGTAGTTTTGATTTTCATTTCTCTAATGATTAGTGATGTTGAGCATCCTTTCATGTGTTTGTTGGCAATCTGTATATCTTCTCTGGAGAAATGTCTGTTTAGGTGTTCTGCCCGTTTTTTAAAACTAATTAATGTATTTATTTCATATTTGGCTGCATTGGGTCTCCGTTGCTGCGCGCGGGCTTTTCTCTAATTGCCGCGAGTGGGGGCTACACTTCGTTGCAGTGCATGGGCTTCTCATTGCAGTGGCTTCTCTTGTTGTGGAGCAAGGGCTCTAGGTGCATGGGCTTCAGTAGTTGTGGCAGTGAGCTCAGTAGTTGTGGCACGCGAGCTCTAGAGTGCACGCTCAGTAGTTGTGGCTCATGGATTTAGTTGTTCCGAGGCATGTGGGATCTTCTTGGGCCAGGGCTCGAACCCATGTCCCCTGCATTGGCAGGCGGAATCTTAACCACTGCGTCACCAGGGAAGCCCCTTCTGCCCATTTTTGGATTGGGTTTTTTGTTTTTTGGATATTGAGTTGCATGAGCTGCCTGTATATTTTGGATATTAATCCTTTGTCACTTGCTTTGTTTGCAAATATTTTCTCCCATTCTGAGGGTTGTCTTTTTGTCTTTTTTATGGTTTCCTTTTCTGTGCAAAAGCTTTTAAGTTTCATTAGGTCCCATTTGTTTCTTTTTATTTTTATTTCCATTTCTTTAGGAGGTGGATCAAAAAGGATTATTTCATAGAGTGTTCTACCTATGTTTTCCTCTAAGAGTTTGATAGTGTCTGGCCTTACATTAAGATCTTTAATCCATTTCATGTTTATTTTT
>NC_041218.1:33223517-33226312 GCF_002837175.3 Physeter macrocephalus
TGGTTTTCTGCATACAGGTCTTTTGTCTCCTTAGGTAGGTTTATTCCTAGGTATTTTATTCTTTTCGTTGCAATGGTAAATGGGAGGGTTTCCTTAATTTTTCTTTCAGATTTTTCATTTTAGTATATAGGAATGCAAGAGATTTCTGTGCATTAATTTTGTATACTGCTACTTTACCAAGTTCATTGATTAGCTCTAGTAGTTTTCTGGTAGCATCTTTAGGATTCTCTATGTATAGTATCATGTCATCTGCAAACAGTGACCGTTTTACTTCTTCTTTTCCGACTGGATTCCTTTTATTTCTTTTTCTTCTCTGATTGCTGTTAACTAAAACTTCCAAAACTATGTTGAATAATAGTGATGAGAGTGGGCAACCTTGTCTTGTTCCTGATCTTCGTGGAAATGGTTTCAGTTTTTCACCATTGAGAATGATGTTGGCTGTGGGTTTGTCATATATGGCCATTATTATGTTGAGGTAGGTTCTCTCTGTGCTTACTTTCTGGAGGGTTTTTATCATAAATGGGTGTTGAATTTCGTCAAAAGTTTTTTCTGCATGTATTGACATGATCATATGGTTTTTCTCTTTCAGTTTGTTAATATGGTGTACCGTGTTGTTTGATTTGTGTATATTGAAGAATCCTTGCATTCCTGGGATAAACCCACTTGATCATGGTGTATGATCCTTTTAATGTGCTGTTGGATTCGGTTTGCTAGTATTTAGTTGAGGGTTTTTGCATCTATGTTCATCAGTGACATAGGCCTGTAGTCTTCTTTCTTTGTGACGTCTTTGTCTGGTTTTGGTGTCAGGGTGATGGTGACCTCATAGAATGAGTTTGGGAGTGTTCCTCCCTCTGCTATCTTTTGGAAGAGTTTGAGAAGGATAGGTGTTAGCTCTTCTCTAAATGTTTGATAGAATTCGCCTGTGAAGCCATCTGGTCCTGGGCTTTTGTTTGTTGGAAGATTTTTAATCACAGTTTCAATTTCAGTGCTTGTGATTGGTCTGTTCATATTTTCTATTTCTTCCTGGTTCAGTCTCGGCAGCTTGTGCATTTCTAAGAATTTGTCCATTTCTGCCAGGTTGTCCATTTTATTGGCATACAGCTGCTTGTAGTAATCTCTAATAATCTTTTGTATTTCTGCAGTGTCAGTTGTTACATCTCCTTTTTCATTTCTAATTCTATTGATTTGAGTCTTCTCCCTTTTATTCTTGATGAGTCTGGCTAATGGTTTATCAATTTTATTTATCTTCTCAAAGAACCAGCTTTTAGTTTTATTGATCTTTGCTACTGTTTTCTTCATTTCTTTTTCATTTATTTCTGATCTGATCTTTATGATTTCTTTCCTTCTGCTAAATTTGGGGTTCTTTTGTTCTTCTTTCTCTAATTGCTTTAGGTGCAAAGGTAGGTTGTTTATTCGAGATGTTTCCTGTTTCTTAAGGTAGGATTGTATTGCTATAAACTTCCCTCTTAGAACTGCTTTTGCTGCATCCCATAGGTTTTGGGTCGTCGTGTCTCCATTGTCATTTGTTTCTAAGTATTTTTTGATTTCCTCTTTGATTTCTTCAGTGATCACTTCGTTATTAAGTAGTGTATTGTTTAGCCTCCATGTGTTTGTATTTTTTACAGATCTTTTCCTGTAATTGATATCTAGTCTCATAGCGTTGTGGTCAGAAAAGATACTTGATATGATTTCAATTTTCTTAAATTTGCCAAGGCTAGATTTGTGACCCAATATATGATCTATCCTGGAGAATGTTCCATGAGCACTTGAGAAAAATGTGTATTCTGTTGTTTTTGGATGGAATGTCCTATAAATATCAATTAAGTCCATCTTGTGTAATGTATCATTTAAAGCTTGTGTTTCCTTATTTATTTTCATTTTGGATGATCTGTCCATTGGTGAAAGTGGGGTGTTAAAGTCCCCTACTATGATTGTGTTACTGTCGATTTCCCCTTTTATGGCTGTTAGTATTTGCCTTCTCTTGGTTACTTAGTAGTGTATTGTTTAGCCTCCATGTGTTTGTATTTTTTTACAGAGTTTTTCCTGTAATTGATTGATAATCTAGTCTCATGGGGTTGTGGTTGGAAAAGATGCTTGATATGATTTCAATTTTCTTAAATTTACGAGGCTTGATTTGTGACCTTGGATTGATCCATTGATCATTATGTAATGTCCTTTTTTGTCTCTCGTAATAGCCTTTATTTTAAAGTCTATTTTGTCTGATATGAGAATTGCTACTCCAGCTTTCTCTTGATTTCCATTTACGTGGAATATCTTTTTCCATCCCCTCACTTTCAGTCTGCATGTTGTAGGTTTTTCTCTTTCATCACTTTAAATATGTCCTGCCATTTCCTTCTGGCTTGCAGAGTTTCTGCTGAAAGATCAGCTGTTACCCTTATGGGGAACCCTTGTATGTTATTTGTTGTTTTTCCTTTGCTGGTTTTAATATTTTTTCTTTGTATTTAATTTTTTGATAGTTGATTAATATGTGTCTTGGTACATTTCTCCTTGGATTTATCTGTATGGCACTCTCTGCGATTACTGGAATTGATTGACTATTTCCTTTCCCATATTAGGGAAGTCTTCATCTGTAATCTCTTCAAATATTTTCTCAGTCCATTTCTTTTCCTCTTATTCTTCTGCGAACTCTATAATTTGAATGTTGGTGCGTTTAATGTTGTCCCGGAGGTCTCTGAGACTGTCCTCAATTCTTTTCATTCTTTTTTCTTTATTCTGCTCTGTGGTAGTTATTTCCACTATTTTATCTTCCAGGTCACTTATCCGTTCTTCTGCCT
>NC_041218.1:33226384-33244060 GCF_002837175.3 Physeter macrocephalus
CTCTGTCTTCTCATTTTGCTTAACTTACTGTGTTTGTGGTCTCGTTTTCGCAGGCTGCAGCTTCATAGTTCCCATTGTTTTTGGTGTCTGCCCCCAGTGGTAAGGTTGGTTCAGTTGGTTGTGTAGGCTTCCTGGTGGAGGGGACTGGGGCCTGCGTTCTGGTGGATGAGGCTGAATCTTGTCCTTCTGTTGGGCAGGGACATGTCCAGTGGTGTGTTTGGGGGTGTCTGTGACCTTATTATGATTTTAGGCAGCTTCTCTGCTAATGGGTGTGGTTGTGTTCCTGTCTTGCTAGTTGTTTGTCATGGGGTGTCCAGCACTGTAGCTTGCTGGTCGTTGAGTGGAGCTTGGTCTTAGCGTTGAGACGGAGATCTCTGGGAAAGCTCTCGCAGATTGATATTACATGGGGCCAGGAGGTCTTTGGTGGGCCTGTATCCTGAACTCAGCTCTCTCACCTCAGAGGCTCAGGCCTGACACCTGCCAGAGCACCAAGATCCCCTCAGCCACACGGCTCAGAAGAAAAGGGAGAAAAAAGAAAAAAAAATAAAGAAAAAGGAAAAAAAATAAAGTTATTAAAATTAAATAAATAATAAAGTAATAATGAAAAGAAGAGAGCAACCAAACGAATAAAAAAAAATCCACCAATGATAGTAAGCACTAAAAACTATACTTTAAAAACAAAGAAACAAACAAAAAAAACGGACAGACAGAATGGTAAAATGGACAAATGGTAAAAGCAAACCTATAGAGACAAAAGTCATGCAAAGAAGTATGCATATACACATTCACAAAAAAAGAAGAAAAAACTATATATATAAAAATATAATGGAAGAGAGCAACCAAATCAATAAACAAATCTACCAATGTTAATAGGCTGTAAATACTAAACTGAGATAAACATAAATCCAGAAACAAATTAGATCTGAAAGGAAACCCCAAGCCTACTGTTGCTCCTAAAGTCCACCACCTCAATTATGGGATGATTAGTTGTGTATTCAGGTATTCCACAGATGCAGGGTACATCAAGTGGATTGTGGGGATTTAACCCGCTGCTCCTGAGGCTGCCAGGAGAAATTTCCCTTTCTCTTCTTTGTTTGCACAGCTCCCGGGTTTCAGCTTTGGATTTGGCCCCGCCTCTGCATGTATGTCACCCTCTGGCATCTGTTCTTCACCCAGACAGGATGGGGTTAAAGTAGCAGCTGATTAAGGAGCTCTGGTTCACTCAGGCCGGGGGGGAGGTAGGGGTACGGAATGCGGGGTGAGCCTGTGGGGGCAGAGGCTGGCGTGACGTTGCATTGGCTTGAGGCGCACTGTGTGTTCTCCCGGGGAAGCTGTCCCTGGATCACCGGACCCTGGCAGTGGCGGGCTACACACGCTCCCGGGAGGGGAGGTGTGGATAGTGAGCTCCGCTTGCACACAGGCTCTTGGTGGCTGCAGCAGCAGCCTTAGCATCTCATGCCCATCTCTGGGGTCCGCGCTGATCGCTGCAGCTTATGCCTGTCTCTGGAGCTCCTTTAAGCGGCACTTTTAATCCCCTCTCCTCGTGCACCAGGAAACAGAGAGGCAAGAAAATGTCTCTTGCCTCTTGGGCAGCTCCAGACCTTCTCCCGGACTCCCTCCCAGCTAGCTGTGTGCACTAGCCCCCTTCAGGCTGTGTTCACGCAGCCAACCCCAGTCCTCTCCCTGGGATCTGACCTCTGAAGCCTGAGCCTCAGCTCTCAACCCACACCTGCCCCAGCGGGTGAGCAGATAAGCCTCTCAGGCTGGTGAGTGCTGGTCAGCACTGATCCTCTGTGCGGGAATCTCTCTGTTTTGCCCTCTGCACCCCTGTTGCTGCACTCTCCTCCGTGGCTCTGAAGTTTCTCACCCACCACCCCCAATCTCTGCCAGTGAAGGGGTTTCCTAGTATGTGGAAACTTTTCCTCCTTCACAGTTCCTTTCCAGAGGTTCAGGTCCCATCCCTATTCTTTTGTCTCTCTTTTTTCTTTTTTCTTTTGTCCTACCCAGGTATGTGAGGAGTTTCTTGCCTTTTGGGAATTCTGAGGTCTTCTGCCAGCATTCAGTAGGTGTTCTGTAGGAGCTGTTCCACACGTAGATGTATTTTTGATGTATTTGTGGAGAGGAAGGTGATCTCCACGTCTTACTCCTCCGCCATCTTGAAGGTCTCCTCCCCCCTTTATTTTTAAATGGGATTTTGTGCTATATGCTGTATTGCAATTGGCTTATTTAACTGGACAGTGTTTCATGGACACTATATCTGCCAGTATGTATAGATATAGTTCTCTGTTTATAATGGCTGCATAATAATCCACTCTATGGATATGGTATCATTAATTAACCTAATATTTTATTGAAGAACGTTTGGATTGTTTTCAGTTTTTTAATATTACAAAAAATGCTACAGTGAACATCTCTGGAAACTTGGGTAGGTTTTCTATAGAGTACATTTGTAAAGTGGAGTTTCTGACTCATATATGTATATTTAGAATTGTGGTAGATGCTGCCAAATTGTTTTCTGAAAAAGTGGAATCACTTTAGATTGCCTCCCACAGTATTTGAAAGAACCCACACAGTGATATCACCAGATATTTGGTATTCTGAATTTTCTAATCTGATTTGTAAATAATACTTCATTTTAGTTTGCATGCTTTTCAATAATACTTAATTGATTAGTCTTCCACATTTTTGTTAGTGGCTTATATGTATTTCTATTAATTGCATTTGACCAGTTTTCTGTTTGGTGTCTTACTGATTTATAAGACCTTTTTGTATATTGTATCTCTTAGATTTTTATTGTTACATGTGTTGAAGATGCTATTTCTAGTTTGTTTTTTTAAATTTATGCTGTTTTTGGTTGCTGTTTTCCTTAAATTTTTATGTTGTGATTTTTATCTGTCTTTTGAGAAAAAATTGTCATAAAGCCAACTTCCAGAAAAAGTCCTGGACTCAGAGTTTAAAGGTCATTTCTTTTAAACTTCCAAGGAATAGATTACACTAATACAATTTGAGGAGTTCCAGAGTATAAAAGAAGGGAGAGAGAGAAGCCTTTCAGTTCTTTTTTATAAAGCAAATGTAATTCTAATTTTGAAATTGAGTAAAAAAAAATTATCCAGTCCAACAAACTTTATAAATCAATCTCAGTTATGACTATAAATACAAAAATCCCTTAATGAAGTATCAGCGGGGTGAATGTTATCTGCAAAATAAATGAGTAATATACAATAATCAAATGGGATTCATGTCAGAATTTATATTTCATAGGAAAATAGTTCAATATTAGGGAAATAAATTTTATAAATATGTCGAGCTTTTTTAAAAGGTTATCATTATAATAGATGACAGAAAGTTGTTTTTATAGAAGCTAAACTCTTATTCTGAGTTTTGTAACCTTAGTAAAATTTGATTAGGTGAATATTTCTTCATTTCATACACATATATCTGAACCCAAAACAAGACATATCCTTACCAGAGAAACACTAACAGCATTTGCATTAATATCAAGAAAAAAATAAGCATGCTTACTATAAGCTCTTTTTGTCTTACATTGTTTTGGGAACTGTAAGGCAATTTAGTTATGTAAGAGAAGAAAACAAGAGACACAAATAATAATAAAAATAGCTAATAATGACAGAGCATTTATTTTATGCCCAGTACTATTCTAATTATTGAACATTATTATTTCTTTACCACATATTATGATAATATCACAAATAGGTGCCACAAATGCAGAAACTATTATGATGCCCATATAAAGTTGTGGAAACTGAGGCAATGAGAGTTTAACAAACTTGCCTAAGGTTACATGGCCAATAAAAACTGAAGACTAGATTTTAACTTAGGCAGACTGACTGACTTACACTTATAAGCATACTTCTTATACTCTAAGCTAGGACTTTTGCAAACCTTTAAAGTGTGATTGGAACAGAGCCATGCTCATTCCTTTATGTATTGTCTACGGCTACTGTGTGCTACAGTAGCAGAGTTGAGTGGTTATGACACAGCCGTGTATGCCCCATTAAGCCTAAAATATTTATTTTCTTGCCCTTTACAGAAAAAAAAACCCAGCCAATCACTGTTCTAAACCACTGAATTATGTTACCTTTGATCAAACTATTAGGCCTTTTTTATTAGGAAAGAGGGGACAAATTTATATTTTAGATTATATGAATATATGCTTGGTAAACCCAAGCATGAACTCAGAAACTGTTAGAAATAGTAATCATAAAGTGAGATAGCTTTCTTTTAACTAATATGCGAAATTCAGTTGGTTTCCAATTTACAAATAATAGCCAGTTTGAGAATACATTTAGGTAATAGATCCCAGTCTCAAGAGCAAAACCCCATAAATATCCAAAGGTAAATGTAAAAGAAATGTGAAGGATCCAAATGAAGAGAAGTTTAAAACTATGCTGACTAAAACAAAAGGAGATTGAATAAATAGACATGTCATGTTCTTGGCTGGGATGACTCAGCATTAAAAAAAGACATTTGTTTTTTATCTAAATTAGTTTGTAAAATTAAACATCTTATTTAGAGTGCCAAGGGAATTGTTTTAATTTGATGAGATTGTTCTAAAAATTCTGAAAGAAAAACATGACCCAGAAAAGACCAGGAATTTTCTGAAAAATAGGTTTATGACTTCAAGATGTTAAACTGAACATATGCTAAAGCTTTGCCCTTCCTCAGCAAACTTTAGACATCCTTAAAGTTTTAATAAACTTCTATTTGAAACAAGAAAGGAAGTTATTTCTGGAATGGAAAAGGAGTAAAGAAAGAAACAAATGGGAACCCTCTCTAGCAATCCCTAAGAACTGCATTACTGATAGTCCAGGCCAGGGTTGCTGGCTTGAGTTTTCCATGCTTGAGGGGTCTTTACAGGCCAGAAGATGGGTGCATAACCACAGATCACCAAAACCTAGAGAATGTAAGCATCACAAAACAAGGGCAACAAATCCAACAAAAGGTGTCTTAGACTAGATAAAGTAGAAAAAAATGGAAGAATCTAAAAAGGACTGTATTCCTCTAAGCAATAAAAGAAGGATTTGCTTCCACAGCATAACAAACAGGAATTATGAAACAAGTAGAGTGCATTATGAAAAAAGAAACTATTATTGAATATTAAACCTAAGTACGTGTAAAGAATAGCAGATGGGACTCAACTGAAGAGCTAATGAGTGGACTGGAAGATAGATGTGAGGAAATCTCCTGGAATGTACAACACAAAGAGTTGCAAAGGAAAAGGGTAAGAGACGTGGAGAACCTTGCCAGAAGTTATAACATTTGTCTAATAAGAGTTCCAGAAGGAGAAAATGGAAGATAGACTGTATTTGAAGCAGTAATGTCCAAGAATGTTCCTAAACTGAACACACAAATCCTTAGGATTGAAAGATGTACCAAGTGCAAAATAAAATTTATACGTACAAAGTGATAAAGATATATAACATATATTTTAATTTAAAATTAAAATATAAAGACACATCACAATAACCTTCAAAATATCAAGAATAAAGGCAAAATTCCTAAAAGTTACCTGTAGAAAAGACAATTTATCAAGACAATTCCTATCAAGAAATGACCATCTGACGTTAGACTTCTTAATAACGGCTATATATGGAAGAAGACAAATAGTCTGAGGAATAAACTTTGAACTGTACTTCTGTGTTTAGCCATTCTGTCATCCAAGAGTGAAGGCAAAATAAAGACATTTTCATATATACAAGAACTTAAAGTTATCATCTTCAGCATAGGTACAACTGACATTTTGAGTGAGATTGTACTGTGTATTGCAAGATATTTAGCAACCCTCGCCCTCACCCATTAAATGCCAAAAGCTCTGTGCAGTCATTTTGATAAACTAAAATACCTCCCACATATTTCATAGAAAAGTGTTCCCAGTCAAGAACTGCTATTCAACTGACTTAAAAATAACATCTAAAAAGTTTGCTACAAAAAGAAAAATAAACCCAGAGGCAATGGGATGCAAGATATAATGTTGAACAAAGAAATTAGTAAGCATATTGGTAAATCTAAGTAACTACTGGCTGTAAAAAAAAAAAAAAAAAGAGAGAGAGAGTATGTGATTATAAGACAATGTTATACTAAATTTCCATGATAACAAGTTTGGAATTTGGGTGGCTGAGGAGAGAATGAAGCAAAATAAAAGTAAACCTCTCTCTTCAGATGAGACCAAAGTCATTGATTAACTTTAGTTTTTGTTGAATGGTAAGGTGAAGGGTGTTAGGAAGGTGGTGAAAAGGATTTAAAAGTAAGCACAGTAGTTCCCCCCTCCTTATCTGCTGTTTTGCTTTCTGTGGTTTCACTTACCCACAGTCAACTGCAGTCTGAAAATATTAAATGGAAAATTCCAGAAGTAAACAATTCATAAGTTTTAAATTGCATGCCATTCTGTGTGATGTTATTAAATCTCTTGCTGTCTCACCCACGACATGAATCATCCCTTTGTCCTGTGTATCCACACTGTTTATGCTACCCGTTTTTTCTGTTAGTATAGGAAAAAACATAGCATATATAGGGTTTGGTACTGTCTACGGTTCAGGCATCCACTGGGGGTTTTGGAACATATACCCTGTGGATAAGGAGGGACTGTTGTCCTAGAAGAAAAGAAGGACGTTACAAGCTTTTAGATAAAGGGGCGGGGTGGGGGGAGGTAGAGGGTGGATAGAACAAATAGAACTTGATCAGTCTAAGAAGACTAAAAAGGAGACATAAATGCATATATTTACCATGGAGGCATGACAAATAAAAACTGCAAAAATATAATGTCAGAAATAAGTGTAACCATATTAATAAAAAAAAAACTAATTGGTAAAGCTTACTGATTAAAATATAGTAACTCACATATGGCTAAAACCAAAATCCAATAAAATCACAACTAAAATACAATAATAATGGTTGAAAATAAAGTGATAAGAAAATGTTCATTTAGAAAGTACTTATACCTGGTAGATACCAAGACAAAACAAAACGAAACAGAAAACCCTCTGGGGTAATAAATTATTTAAGGGAACAAAGAGGAAGTGTTCATTTTCATAAAAGCAAAAATTTAACAAGATAGTTTTAATACAAATGGCTTTAAAATATATAAAATGAAAATTATAGAACTGAAAAAGAAATGGAAAATCTATAATTATATTTGAAGACTTTAGTATAAACATATTAGACAAAAATTAAAGGTATAGGAGATTCAAATAACACTTAAAAAGTATATCTAATTGATATTTGTTTAGAATTCTGATGCTAACATAATTTATATATATAAATTCTTTTCAACTGTACATGGATTGTTTTTAAAATATGGTTATGTTCTAGGCCATAAAGGAAACTTTAATAAATTCCTTCTTAAAAAGTGATGTCTTGTAGAACACTTTCACTAACTACAATGTAATGAATTTAGAATTTAACAACCAAAAGCCTCCTCAATGCATAAAACTGGGTATTTAAATTATACATTTTAGTAACTTCTGGATTAATGAGGAACTGAAAAGTGGTAAAACTTAGAATTGAACAACAATTAAAGCCTTGGTATCAAAACCCGTGTGATTCAGACAAAGTAATATTCAAAGGGAACTTAAAGAGTTTTCAATTCATTTATTGGCAAGACATTGCATAAATAGCATGATATTATTTATATTTTTAAATGTCTTCTTTTTCTGCACACATGTTTATATATGTAAAATTTGCTCTTTTTGTTTGCTAAGATCTGGAACGATACCCAACTCTTATCAGTGATTATCAGTAGTATTCTAAGGGAAAAGTATTAATACATATGTGTGAATTAAGTAATTTTTAAAAATCAATACGTCTTTTTTAAAAGAAGAGTAAAGATATATAATTTGCCTTAGGTCAAAAGTAAATCACCCTGTGTCCATCAGCAGATGAATGGATAAAGAAGATGTGGCACATATATACAATGGAATATTACTCAGCCATAAAAAGAAACGAAATTGAGTTATTTGTAGTGAGCTGGATGGACCTAGAGTCTGTCATACAGAGTGAAGTAAGTCAGAGAGAGGAAAACAAATACCATATGCTAACACATATATATGGAATCTAAAAAATAAAAATAAAAAAGGTTATGAAGAACCTAGGGGCAAGACAGGAATAAAGATGCAGACCTACTAGAGAATGGACTTGAGGACACAGGGAGGGGGAGGGGGAAGGGTAAGCTGGGACGAAGTGAGAGAGTGGCATGGACATATATACACTACCAAATGTAAAATAGATAGCTAGTGGGAAGCAGGCACATAGCACAGGGAGATCAGCTCAGTGCTTTGTGACCACCTAGAGGAGTGGGATAGGGAGGGTGGGAGGGAGACACAGAGGGAGGGGATATGGGGATATATGGATATGTATAGTTAATTCACTTTGTTTTACAGCAGAAACTAACACAACATTGTAAAGCAATTATACTTCAATAAAGATGTTAAAAAATAAATAAATCACAATAATTAAACTGTGTGGTATTGCTGGAAAGCTCTCGATTGCTGATTGCTAAAAGTAAAACAGAAAAGAAAATCTAGGATGAAATCCAAGACTACATTAAATTATTATATATGATTAATGTGGCTTTTCAAACTAGCAGGGAGAAAATGGATCATCATTTTGGTGCTGGGGATTTGGATAGCTATTTGAAGGAATAAAAAATGCTGGGTTCCCCACAGCCAATATAACACTCAATGGTGAAAAGCTGAAAGCCTTCCCACCAAAATTTGGAACAAGATAAGGATGCCCACTCTCACCTCTTCTATTCAACATAGTATTGGAAGTCCTAGTCACAACATTCAGACAAGAAAAAGAAATAAAAGATATCCACATTGGAAGTCCTAGTCACAACAATCAGACAAGAAAAAGAAATAAAAGGTAAAATTGTCATTATATGCAGATGATATGATACTCTATATAGAAAACCCTAAAAACCACACAAAAACTACTAGAACTGATAAACATATTCAGCAAGGTAACAGGATGCAAGATTAACATACAGAAATCGCTTGCATTTCTTTATACCAACAATGAAATATCAGAGAGGGAATGTAAAAAAAAAAAAAAAAAACTTTTAAAATTGTACCCCCCAAAATAAAACACTTAGGAATAAACCTGATCAAGAAGGTGAAAGACTTATATGCTGAGAACTATAAAACAGTAAAGGAAACTGAAGATGATTCAAAGAAATGGAAAAGTAGCCCATACTCTTGGATTGGAAGACTTAATACTGTTAAAATGGCCATACTACCCAAAGCAATCTGCAGATTTAATGTGATCTCTATGAAATTACCTATGACATTTTTCACAGAACTAGAACAAATAATCCTAAAATTCATATGGAACCATAAAAAATCCAGAATTGCCAAAGCAATCCTGAGGAAAAAGAATAAAGCAGGAGGCATAACCATCCCACACTAAAGACAGTACTACAAAGCTACAGTAATCAAAACAGTGTGGTATTGGCACAAAAACAGACATATGGATCAGTAGAACAGAATAGAGAGCCCAGAAATAAACCCATACACCTATGGTCAATTAATCTCTGACAAAGAAGGCAAGAATACACAATGGGAAAAAGACAGTCTCTTCAGCAAGTTGTGTTGGGAAAGTTGGACACCTGGATGTAGATCAACGAAGTTAGGACACACTCTCACACCACACACAAAAATAAACTCAAAATGGCTTAAAGACTTAAACATATGACATAACACCATAAAACTCCCAGAAGAGATCATAGGCATAACCTTCTCTGACATAACTTGTACCAATGTTTTCTTAGGTCAGTTTCCCAAGGCAATAGAAATAAAAACAAAAATAAACAAATGGGACCTAATCAAACTTACAGGCTTTTGCACAGCAAAGGAAACCATAAACAAAACAAAAGGACAACCTACAGAATGGGAGAAAATATTTGCAAACGATGCAACTGACAAGGGCTTAATTTCCAAAATATACAAACAGCTCATACAACTCAACAACAAAAAAAACCAAACAACCCAATTGAAAAACGGGCAGGAGACTTAAAGAGACATTTCTCCAAATGGCACATGAAAAAATGCTCAACATTGCTAATTATTAGAGAAATTTGTCAAAACTACAATGAGGTACCACCTCACGCTGGTCAGAATGGCCATCATTAAAAAGTCTACAAATAACAAATGCTGTAGAGGATGTGGAGAAAAGGGAGCTCTCCTACACTGTTGATGGGAATGTATGTTGGTGCAGCCACTGTGAAAAACAGAAAGGAGGTTCTTCAGAAAACTAAAAATACAATTACCATAAGATCCAGCAATCCCACTCCTGGGCATATATCCAGACAAAACTCTAATCCAAAAACATACATGTACCCTTATGTTCATAGCAGCACTATTCATAACAGCCAAGACATGGAAACAACCTAAATGTCCATCAACAGATGAATGGATGAAGAAGATGTGGAACATATATACAATGGAATACCACTCAGCCATAAAAAAAGAATGAAATAATGCCATTTGCAGCAACATGGGTGGTCCTAGAGATTATCATACTAAGTGAAGTAAGTCAGAAAGAGACAAATACTGTATGATATCACTTATATGTGGAATCTAAAATATGACACAAATGAACCTATCTGTGAAACAGAAGCAGAATCACGAACAGAGAATGGATTGGTGGTTGCCAAGGGGGAGGGGGTGGGAGAGGGATTAAAAAAATATGCTGAGTTCCAACCTCACACAAAAGTTATTTCATATGCCTCAAAATATTTAAATATTAAAAAAAGTCACCAAGATGCTTAATAAAAAATTACTAGATGAAAATGTGGATGAATATATGTTGGATTGGCAATGACCCTTATAAACATGACACAGCATATCTGGGAACTTGGCTACCAGAACATCATTCTCATCCTCTGTGTTCTCAACTCCAAGCTATGCCTTTCCCAAGCCTTGGACTGCTGAGACCTTAAGGGAGTTGGGTGTTGATAAAGATTCAGGCTTTTGTTCCTATCCCTGAAAAACAGACAAACTCTTTTCCCCAAGGGTAGGAAATTATCAGGCATAAGCCTAGATGGAGAGCAGCTGATCCCGCAAAAATTTGACATTAGGAGATCTGTTGACCTGGGTAAAGCTGATCCGGCATGAATGCCTTAGGTTTCCAGACTCTTAAAGACTTGGAGCTAAACAAATGGGCTGAGTTGTCTCTGTCCATGAGGTTGGGCAAGTTCAGGAAGATGGGAAAGCTGAGAGAATTCTCAAGGTACTTCTGGAGGGAACTAAAAGCCTGCCCTTAAACTATAGACCCATTGCATAAGCAACTTCTTTGATTTTCAAAATCTGTAAGGATTTCTGCCATTAAGAATATTACAAGTACGGGACCTGAGCCCTAAAGAGGCAATAGGAAATAAAAAACTTCCCAGCAGGTAGAGAAAAGATTGACAACTAAAATATTTGCCTAGTACTATAAAATTGCTGACAGAGAAAGGCAAAAACCTGAATTAAAAATTAAGAGCACATGAGATCTAAATGCAGCATGAAGAAAGATCTCTTGGAACTTAAAAAAATGTGGTGTTTGAATCCAAAATTCAGGGAAGAAAAAGGAACATGGAAGACTGGTAATAATAAACACATTCTAGAAAAAAGAAATGGTTCCTAAGCTGAAAAACTCTATCAAGACTGAATGTCAAAAAAAAAAAAAAAAAAAGACTGCATTTTGGAAAAGTTCCTGAACTTTAGTTTGGACTGATGAGGTGGGGGGGGGGGGAAGACACTCCTAGGCATAAATTCTGGTTAAAATGTGTAAACTCTAAAAACAAAGAGGAAATTTTTGAACTTTAGTTTGGACTGATGGGGGGGGGGGGGGGGAAGACACTCCTAGGCATAAATTCTGGTTAAAATGTGTAAACTCTAAAAACAAAGAGGAAATTTTTACAAGTTTCCAGGCAGAAAGAATGAAGTGTTTAACAAAGGAAAGTAAAAAGAATAGAGTGACATCAGATTTCCCATGTGCACAGCTGAAACTAGAAAAGAATGAAATTATATTTTCATTTAGACAAAGGCCTGCAACCTAAAGATCTTATTCTCAACCAAGCTAAGTCTGTCAGGGTGAAAGAAGATGGTCAAGGATATGCAGGAACTCAGAAAATACATTACTCAAGCACCCCAGCTGAGGAAAGACTAACCAAACCAAAAAGAACCAGAGACCTCATGAAGGAGGAGGGTGAAGAGAAAGCAGTGAAGAGGGATGAAAGTAGATGAACATATATTTAATGGATTATATTAGACTGGGAATGTGAAATATGACTGCTAAATAAGGATTCTGGAAACAGACAAGACAAAATGTAAGTAAAATTCTAATAAATACTAAATTATGCCAACAAAATCTAAGATCTATAGTTTCCAGAGAGTTGGGGGACACCTAAGAGAAGAAAGGGAGCTAAGAGTATTCAAAAGGTCTTATCCTATTTGAGTGTAAACAGGGAGAATGTGGCATGGTGGAGGCGGAAACCATAGTCTCATTAGGAGAAATAGGTCTTACCTTGCTTACCTATAGGAGAGTTATATGTGGTTTGCTAAGGAGCAGAGAAACAGGGAAATGTTTAATGGCATTTTTTTTAAAAAAAGGCAAATCAGAATCATCAGACTTTCAAGGGAAAAATGTAGTGAATGGCAGTTTTGTTGCACCAACAAAAGCAAAAGAGAAGAAAGATTGTCAATTATGTTAGTCATTATGCTAAATGAGAATGGACTGAATTTTTCAACTGAGATACTGACTTAAAAAACAAAAGACAGGTAAACGCTATTGCAAGAAAATTTGAAGAAAAAAGGGTATGAAAAATCCCTTTACAGGGACTTCCCTGGTGGCGCAGTGGTTAAGAATCCCCTGCCAATGCAGGGAACACAGGTCCGAGCCCTGGTCCGGGAAGATCCCACATGCTGCGGAACAACTAAGCCTGTGCACCACAACTACTGAGCCTGCACTCTAGAGCCCGTGAGCCACAACTGCTGAAGCCCGTGCGCCCTAGAGCCCGTGCTCCGCAACAAGAGAGGCCACCACGATGAGAAGCCCGCGCACCGAAAGGAAGAGTATCCCCCGCTCACCGCAACTAGAGAAAGCCTGCACATAGCAACGAAGACCCAATGCAGCCAAAAATAAATAAATAAATTTTTTTAAAAAATCCCTTTACAGGTAAAGGTAAACCCATAGAAATTAGGATTATCAATATCAGATATTACTACTATTAAATGCAATACACAGAATAAAGAACTTTATACTATGGGGCTTCCCTGGTGGCACAGTGGTTGAGAGTCCGCCTGCCAGTGCGGGGGACATGGGTTCGTGCCCCGGTCCGGGAGGATCCCACATGCCGTGGAGCGGCTGGGCCCGTGAGCCATGGCCGCTGAGCCTGCGCGTCTGGAGCCTGTGCTCCTCAACGGGAGAGGCCACAGCAGTGAGAGGCCCGCATACCGCAAAAAAAAAAAAAAACAGAACTTTATACTATGAAAAAAGGCAAAATCAATGAAAATATAACAAGCACAAACCTGTACACACTAAACTACATGGCTACTAAATCCATAAATCAAAACCTATTAAAATTCTGGGAGAAGTAGATCAAAATACAATTATAGCAGGAAATTTCAACATGTATCCCTCATTAGGCAAATCTAAGGATATAGATGCATTGACTAACACAATCAATAGACGTGTGATGATGTAATAGATAAGGAGAAAACCCTGCCTGTGTTAAATGTACGCATGACACAAAACACAGAAGTAGAGCATTATGCTAGTCACCGCATGGGTTGTGGGGGGTGGATATAGAGGCAGGTCAGGATCATTATCCTCAAAGAACTGATAATCTGGTTGAGAAACTAGATGAATTGAACAAATACATTTTGGCCTGAAAGGTGAACTGATAAAAATAAGTACAGAGTGCTATGAGAACATAGAGGAGAGGGGGATTGCTATCTAAGATGAGATGGGGCATCAAACAATTGGGAGACATGTTGGCTTCTAAGATAAAACCCCAGAGGTAGATTATGAATACATGTGTTGAAGAGAAAAGTGAACAGACATTTCAACCAGAAAGTACTCTGAAAATAGGACATCCAGAGGAGAGAGGTGAATTCATACCTGCAGATATGACTGAAGTCTCTTAATAGGATGGAGTAGGATTGCAGGTGCTAAAATGGTAGAGAGGTAGACAGAGGACTTATCATGAAGATTCTCATAGGTGTAACCTTGAAAACTTTAAACAGTGAATTGATTTGATGAGATGTACAGATGTGGAGGAAAGACTGGAGACAAGGAGGCTAGTTATGCCGTTGCATGAAGTAATCCATGTAAGAAGTGATGAGGACTTGAACACAAGGAAGAAGGAGGAGAGTGTAAAATACAGATGCAAATGATGGGAAGGAGGTAACACTGGCAGGAGTGCTGGCTTAGACATGAAGGCACAAGGAATCATGGATAAATTCCAGGTTTCTGGGTTGGGCCATGCTTGGACTCTGATACTGTTCACAGAGATAGGTAATAACAGAGAGTATTGTGTGTTGGCGGGAAGATGGTGACTTAAGATTTGGGTATGTGTTGATTTTGAGTTTTGTTGGGGTACCCAGGTAGAAGTGACAGTTATGATCCGGAGCTCAGGAGCAAGGCCTGGGCTAGAGATAGAGACTCAGCAGCCATCAGTGTGTTAACAATAGTCATGAGAGTAGGTGAGATCATACAGGTATGGTGTTTATGTAGTGAAAAGGGAAGAGTATTGAGGACAGAAGCCCCTGAAATACATACCTTTAAGTGCTAGAAAAATAAAAGGAGTCCAAGTAACTCCTGACCTTTGCCAAAGCAGTTGTGTGTTAGAAGGAGCAGGCAGAACAAAATTGCAGTGATTTAAAGAGAGAATGGGAAGTAAAGAATTCTTTATATTAAATCTCAGGAAGTAAATAAGATGGAAATTAATATTGAAAGTAAAGTTACCAGTAGCACAGAGTTACCATGTCACTTGAGTAAACCAGTTATTTTAAAGTTTTATAACTTCCCTGAAAAGTTTATAAAATTGTTTATAAGAGTTTATAAAACTGAAGAGTTAATTTAGATTTCATTAATCTATAACAGGCAGGAAACAACAGATATTACAAGTTTCTGTAGATATAAAACCACTGGAAGAATTGTTCTCGCCACTCTCAGAATTGTCCTGCAACACTATTCATGGTATCAATAACTTTAATAACTTTTAGAAGCTGAGTAATACACAGTCTAGGTAATCTAGACACTTTTATAGGAGTGTGCTGTTCCATTCAGTAAATTCAACTTTTCTTAGAAGTTAGAAACCAATGCAACGTTTTTTATAACACATTTTCCAGTAGTGATCTGAAGCTTCTTAGTCAGCAAACTATACTAGTCCAGTAGTTTTATTACCTAGGATGAAATAAGCATCTCTAAGAAGACATTTTATGTCCATGTGAATTTACAGACTGAAAATTATATCCCTATTATATCCCTGCTGGGTTTTGAGATTCTAAGAGAAATTGATACTTAGATGAACCTCAATTTTCAGTACAATTTCAGAACAGATTTCAGTACAGATTCAGAAAATTTCACTTATGATTTTCAGTAATAAGTTTCCAGCAAATGGGATACTCACACTTTCATGTTACCTTTTCTGATTAAGATGAAGGAGTGCACAATATGAAGGTTGAGGGAAAGGTGGAGGGAATAGCACTTGCACAGTCTCGGCAAGGGGTAGAACTTGGCATTTCCAAAAAGAATAAACTTTAAGTGGCCAGAGTAGAAGTATGGAGAGCAGTTATAAGGCTATTGCAAAAATATAAATCAGAGAAATATAATGATGGTTTGAACTGCTTACAGTGGCTAACAAGGTTGTGAGAAGTGGTTAGATTCAAAATATTAGGGACTTCCCTGGAGGTCCAGTGGTTGGGAACGCACCTTCCAATGCAGGGGGTGTGGCTTCGATCCCTGGTCAGGGAGCTAGGATCCCACATGCCTCGTGGCCAAAAAACCAAGGCATGAAACAGAAGCAATATTATAACAAATTCAATAAAGACTTTAAAAATGGTCCACATGAAAAAAAATCTTTAAAAAAAATACAATGAAAATAGAGCCAATAGGGCCTTCTGATGACTTGTATATGGAGTGGTGGAGAAAAGTTATGAATGGTGCTTAGTCTTAGGCCTGAGTTATTTGGTTAATGGAAGCTTTTTGGAATAGGGAAGCTTGGAAGGAGCAGATTTGAGCTGTTGTGGGGGAGGTGGGGTGGAGGAGAAGCATCAAGACATCTGATTTAGACTTAGGGAAGAATTTGCATGATCAGTTGACTCAATTTTGTCCTATTGTATGTATTTTCCCTGTTTGCTTAAGCTATCCAGAACTTCACTCTTCACTTCGTAAAGATTGTTTAATGACGCAACTATGTAGGAGGTATTCAAGGTAGAAGAGGCAGTGCTTGACAACTACCTTAGCATATAATTTCTAATAAAAGATTGAAATTCTAATAAAAGATTGAAATAGAAGGAACAGATAAATGTGTAAAGCTTTCTGTGCTAAAGACATTGGTGTGAAGTGACCAGATGATATACTTCATGTTAACAAACCTTACAGAGAAGTATTCTGTTTATATGTCGTGTATGTAATGTGAGTAGTCAAGACAAACTACCTTAATGAGGTCAATTCTGAAATTATTTAATTTGTTGTTATTTTGCAAAGGTCTTTGTATATAAATCAGATATTTGAGGTGACTCAGGAAGATTGAGCCCAGAATCCCAGATCTCCTTTAAAACAGACCATGATACTAAGTTCAGCCCAAGTGGAACTAATAGAATCTTTCTGGTATCCTTTGTAATTAGGTCCAGAAGCTGACTGACTTCTAGGAGTAGAGGGGTTGAATCTCTAATTTTGGGAAATGATACACTAGGGGAAACTACTGTGGTCTCCCAGAAGATAGTCTCAGACAGTCTGGCTAAACTATTGGACTGATGTCTTTCTTGATTAAAGTAAGCCTCCAAGTCAGGGTAAAATTCTTTCAGTCCTAAAGAGAATCATAGTAGAACACATTAAGAAATAAGAGTTTTAAACTTATATTTTTACTAAAAAAGGGTAATTTAAAAAAATGTAACAAGCATTTAGTATGAGCAATTTTGAGAGGATGGGGGGCTTGTTTGTGGCATTCATCACTATTTTCCTAGCACAAGCACAGTGAGGTACTCTGATATTTTTCTGTGTAAATATGTAAATTAATGAAACCTCATATTAGAAAGCATAACTTATTTCGTGATTTTTTAAAAACACATTTCTACAGTCAGCTATACCCACCAACAGTCCCTCCCATTAGAAAACTTGCACAAGCCTCTTAGATAGCCTCATCCAACAGAGGGAAGACAGCAGAAGCAAGAAGAACTACAGTCCTACAGAATGTGGAACAAAAACCACATTCAGGGAAAGATAGACAAGATGAAAAGGGAGAGGGCTATGTACCAGATGAAGGAACAAGATAAAACCCCAGAAAAACAACCAAATGAAGTGGAGATAGGCAACCGTCCAGAAAAAGAATTCAGAATAATGATAGTGAAGATGATCCAGGACCTTGGGAAAAAAATGGAGGCAAAGATCGAGAAGATGCAAGAAATGTTTAACAAAGACCTAGAAGAATTAAAGAACAAACAAACAGAGATG
>NC_041218.1:33244522-33245567 GCF_002837175.3 Physeter macrocephalus
GCATGATATACTTAAAATGATGAAAGGGAAGAACTTACAACAAAGATTACTCTAGCCGGCAAGGATCTCATTCAGATTTGATGGAGAAATCAAAAGCTTTACACAGCAGCAAAAGCTAAGATAATTCAGCACCACCAAACCAGCTCTACAACAAATGCTAAAGGAACTTCTCTAAGTGGGAAACACATGAGGAGAAAAGGACCTACAAAAACAAACCCAAAACAATTAAGAAAATGGTCATAGGAACATACATATTGATAATTACCTTAAATGTCAATGGATTAAATGCTCCAACCAAAAGACACAGGCTTGCTGAATGGATACAAAAACAAGACCCATATATATGCTGTCTACAAGAGACCCACTTCAGACCTAGGGACACAAACAGACTGAAAGTGAGGGGATGGAAAAAGATATTCCATGCAAATGGAAATCAAAAGAAAGATGGAGCAGCAATACTCATATCAGATAAAATAGACTTTAAAATAAAGAATGTTACAAGAGACAAGGAAGACACTACATAATGATCACGGGGTCAATTCAAGCAGAAGATATAACAATTAGAAATATATATGCCCCCAACATAGGAGCACTTCAATACATAAGGCAACTGCTAACAGCTATAAAAGAGGAAATTGACAGTAACACAGTAATACTGGGGCACTTTAACCCCTTGCTTACACCAATGGACAGATCATCCAAAATGAAAATAAATAAGGAAACAGACACAAAAACAGATGGAGGCTAAACAGTACGTTACTAAATAACCAAGAGCTCACTGAAGAAATCAAAGAGGAAATCAAAAAATACCTAGAGACAAATGACAATGAAAACACCACCATCCAAAACCTATGGGATGCAGCAAAAGCAGTTCTAAGATGGATGTTTATAGCTATACAAGCCTACCTCAAGAAACAAGAAAAATCTCAAATGAACATTCTAACCTTACACCTAAAGGAACTAGAAAAAGAAGAACAAACAAAACCCAAAGTTAGCAGAAGGAAAGAAATCATAAAGATCAGAGCAGAAATAAATGAAATAGAAA
>NC_041218.1:33246815-33253785 GCF_002837175.3 Physeter macrocephalus
AGAAATTAAGGAAACACTCCCATTTACCACTGCAACAAAAAGAATAAAATACCTACGAATAAACCTACCTAGGGAGACAAAAGACCTGTATGCATAAATCTATAAGACACTAATGAAAGAAATTAAAGATGACACCAGCAGATGGAGACATACCATGTTCTTGGATTGGAAGAATCAATATTGTGAAAATGACTATACTACCCAAAGCAATCTACAGTTTCAATGCAATCCCTACCAAATTACCAGTGGCATTTTTTACGGAACTAGAACAAAAAATCGTAAAATTTGTATGGAGACACAAAAGACCCCAAATAGCCAAAGCAGTCTTGAGGGCAAAGAACAGAGCTGGAGGAGTCAGACTCCCTAACTTCAGAATATACTACAAAGCTACAGTAATCAAGACAATATGGTACTGGCAGCTACATGTAAAAGAATGAAATTAGAACATTCCCTAACAGCACACACAAAAATAAACTCAAAATGGATTAGAAACCTAAATGTAAGACCGGACACTATAAAACTCTTAGAGGAAAACATAGGAACAACACTCCTTGACATAAATCAGAGCAAGATTTTTTTGGATCCACCTCCTTGAGTAATGGAAATAAAAACAAAAATAAACAAAGCTGCTCAACATCACTAATTATTAGAGAAATGCAAATCAAAACTATAATGAGGTATCTCACCTCACACCAGTAAGAATGGGCATCAGCAGAAAATCTACAAACAACAAACGCTGGAGAGAGTGTGGAGAAAAGGGAACCCTCTTGCACTGTTGGTGGGAATGTAAATTGATTCAGCCACTATGGAGAACAGTATGGAGTTTCCTTAAAAAACTAAAAATAGAACTACCATATGACCCTGTAATCCCACTAGTGGGCATATACCCAGAGAAAAAAACAAAATTCAAAGAGACACACGCACCCCAATGTTCATTGCAGCACTGTTTACAATAGGCAGGTCATGGAAGCAACGTAAATGCCCATCAACAGACGAATGGATAAAGAAGATGTGGTACATATATACAATGGAATATTACTCACCCATAAAAAGGAACGAAATTGGGTCATTTGTTGAGACATGGATGGATCTAGAGACTGTCATACAGAGTGAAGTAAGTCAGAAAGAGAAAAACAAATATCGTATATTAACGCGTATATGTGGAACCTAGAAAAATGGTACAGATGAACCGGTTTGCAGAGCAGAAATTGAGACACAGATGTAGAGAACAAACGTATGGACACCAAGGGGGGAAAGCGGCGGGGGGGTTGGCGGTGGTGGTGGGATTAATTGGGCGATTGGGAATGACATGTATACACTGATGTGTATAAAATTGATGACTAATAAGAATCTGCTATATAAAAAAAATAAAATAAAATTCAAGAATTAAAAACACCACATTTCTTCACTAGAGGGTGCTGTGTAAGCATTCAATACTTTTAAGAGTGTAATCTCCCTTATATTTATTTATTTGCTGGAAAATTGGATTTTCAGATCCCCTGATTTATGAAAAGCTTTCATGTTTCTTTACTTTCAAAACAACACTGATGGTATTGTGTATGGTAAAGTTCATGGCTTTGAAGAACTGTTAAGGGCAGCATTGACACAGTTTCTTTTCTTCTTCCTCTGTAGGAGACTTATGACTCCCATCATGTATGCTGCACGGAATGGTCACCCTCAGGTTGTTGCTCTCCTTGTTGCTCATGGAGCAGAAGTTAATACCCAGGATGAGAATGGCTATACTGTGAGAACTGATTCTACAGTGTTCCTTTTTATCCCTAGGACATTGATATCTTATTATCAGTAGTCCACAAGGAAGGTTTTTTAAGAAGTAAAAATTATAGAAGGGCTGGGATGTAATTGCTATTCAGTGAAGAAAAGCAACAGCTTAAATGGGAAAAAAGAAATTATCTGCTTCTCTTGGTCCTCACCCTTGACACAAGAAATCGTAACACACAACAAAGCCTGGATTCTGGAATACAAATAGAATTATTTTTCACAGAAAACAGTTCTGTGATTGGCAGATAAATCGTTTTATTCTATAACATCACTTGTCTGTGTAAAACATTATTTGGTCTTACAAAATCAGTGAACACTGGCAGTCTGCCTTGCAATTACAACTTTGGAAATAGGTTTACATTATATTGTGAAATGATGAGATTGCATCATTCCATTAATTAACCATGTTCACTTTTTTTATTGTGCCATAAATACTGTTGAAAAGTTTTCCCCTCTGTGTCATATACACTCCCTCTCTTTAAACAGTCTTCTTTTTCCCCCACTTACAGGCTTTAACATGGGCAGCACATCAGGGTCATAAAAATGTAGTTTTGAAGTTGCTTGAACTTGGAGCTAATAAAATGATACAAACCAAAGATGGAAAGACACCAAGTGACATTGCAAAAGGAAATAAACATCTAGAGGTATCCTGTTATTAAACTAATTTTTCTTAGTCTTCATTATTGTTTGTAAAACTTTTGTTTTGTTAGAACTCACTACTAAAATAATAGTATATTTGGCTATTATTAAATGTTTCAGTGTGTAATTTTCTTCCAGCCAGGTAATGAAAACTTTATTTTACTAGAGTATTTATCTTTTCACTAAATAAGAGGCATTTATAATGTGGTAATTTAAAAACTATATAAAGGGATAATAAAGTCTTATCTAGCCCTAGAAATAAAATTGTAATAGACTGTTTATTGAAACATTTCCAACTGGTTCAGATTTTCAAAAATTAATTAGTGTATTGACATAGCTAGTAAAATTTCAAAATTTGCACATGTAATTAAACTATTGTTTTTAAATTTTAATTAATACATATCAAACAATTTAAAAATTAAATCCTTTAAGCTACATTTACCTCTGTACATTTGACAAGGTATGTAATAAACTGATAACATGCTTGGGTATATGATTTACTATCATTCAGATGTTAAAGTCAATAATAAATATTTGCCATACATTAAATTATTTTATTGATAGAAACTTTTGGTCTGAATATTAAAGCTTTCAGCCAAAGGTGTGTAACTTCTAAGCAAGGATCAAATACAGTACAATTGTAAATCTAAGTTATATAGTTCAAGATCTTCTAAAACTGAGTTTCTGAATTTGAAAACTTGTAACATTCCAAAGGTTCCATCATATAATACTCAGACCATGCCATTTTTGTTGCATGTAAAATAACTTCCTCTATTTTTAAGCAGCCTATAAACATGCCTATCATTTTATAACTCAGATCTACATTTCCAAAATTATTCTACTGTAAATGCTAATCACTGAAGCCCTGTGAAACTTTAAAAATAAATTAACAGTTTTTCTCCTAAGCTTTGGAAATTTGAAAACTTTTAATTAATATACTGCATCATTAAATTTAGGGTAGATGACAGTGAATTTGACATACTAAGAAATTTATGAACATCAAAGATTATTTTGAGTCATAAATTGTTTCTTGAAGTGAGATTTGATTTTGTATCTTGGCTGATTATGTGACTTAAACTTGGCTTGCTAAAAAGTTAGAGCTAAGAAGTTTGAAAACTAAGAAATTTCACATCTCTTTAAGGTGTACAGTTGAGATTTGTGTACCTTAGTCATGCTTCTTACTCTCTCTCTATTTAAAAGTGTATTTAAAATACTAACTTAGTCTTTCTGATTCACTTACCAAAATGGAATTTTTAGTTTTTTTTTATATCTTGTTGAAAATATTATTAATTACTATCTTGCTTTAATTTTTACTGTAACTTTTTTCAGATCTTCAACTTTCTTTCCTTGACATTAAATCCTTGGGGAGGAAAGCTTCAACAGCTAACTAAAGAAGAGACTATTTGTAAACTATTGAGAACAGATTCTGATAAAGAAAAAGATCACATATTTAGGTAACATAGCATGTTTCTGTTCAACACAATACCTATAAATGAGTAAAAATTGTGCATGTTTTTTATTACTTATAGCAAATGTGATGACTTATTTAAAATATATATTTTAAACTTTTACAAGCATTTAAAAATATTACTTAGAAATGTCTGAATTTTAAGTGCTTTGTTCTCCAGAGTTTTAGAAAAATTTGATATACATGTACTAACAGTAATGAGAATAATTTTTTACTTTAAATAAAATATAAACAATACAGTTTATTTCTAAAAGGTTCTAAGATTATATTTTTGTTAGTGTTCAAACTAGATTGCATCTTGCTCTCTAATTCTTTATAGCAGATTTCTGATTTTATAAGCTAAAAATAAAAATACATTTTTTCCCCTGAACACAGTTGTTCAGTACATGGCCACAACATTATCCTCTACTTACCTACATTTAAAATAGTAAATTTTTACTTCCTGCAATTAAAGAGATTTTCACGTACAGACCTCTCACAAGGAATACAGCTGACCCTTGAACAATTCCGGGGGTTAGGGGCGCTGACCCTGCCCTTGGAAAATCTGTATCCAAGGTTCCTCCGTATCTGCAGTTCCACATCTGTGGATTCAACTAACCACGACTGTGTAGTACTATAGTATTTACTATTGAAAAAAATCCATGTGTAAGTGGACCTGCACAGTTCAGACTGTGTTGTTCAGGGGTCAGTTGTATAAATATTGGCAAATATTTTCCTTCTTAGGAAAAATGAGCTTCATTTTACTATCACCATTTTCTCTGTTTGCTTAAATCTTCACTCAGGAAACCTTTCTTATTCCTTTGTATAACATAGGTCTAGTGGGTAAATTTGCAAATATAGGCATACCTCAGAGATATTGTTGTTCAGTTCCAGACCACCACAATAAAGCAAATATCACAATAAAGTGAGTTACGCAAATTTAAAAGTTATGTTTACACCATACTGTAGTCTGTTAAGTGTGCAATAGCATTCTGTCTATAAAAACAATGTACATATATTAATTAAAAAATACTTTATTGCTAAAAAATGGTAGCCATCATCTGAGCCTTCAGCAAGTTGTAATCGCAACATCAAGAATCACCATAACAAATATAATAATGAAAAAGTTTGAAATATTTCAAGAATTACCAAAGTGTGACTCAGAGACACAAAGTGAGCAGAAAGCGTTGGAGAAATGACACCAATGGACTTGGTTGACATAGGGTTGTCACAAACCTTCAATTTGTAAAAAAACAATGTCTGCAGATAAAGCAATAAAGCAAAGCACAGTAAAACGATGTATGCCTGTATATTCTACACAGACTCATTCTTACTCATTCTCATTCTCTCTCTGCATCATAAATATATATTTATTATTTGTGCACTGATAGTCTGTTCTGAAATTGACATTGCTATAAATATGTGTAGTTCATATACAGCATTTGGAGATCTGGAAATATTTTTACATGGTCTTGGACTTGAACATATGACAGATTTACTGAAGGTAAGATTTTGTTTAAGCTATGGTGAGTTATGTATGCATGTTTATTTGTTGGTTAACATAACATTAAATATTAATTCATAAGCATGCTTATGAAGGGGTGACAGATGCACTTTTCTCCATAATTTGTAGTATTGATACATCACATTTTAAAATTACAAGCATTTTGAAAATTTATTATATAGAAATTTACATAAATTAGAATCTGGCTTTTACCCACTGCCCAAAGCATCACAGAACTCCTTGTACATCTAAGCCCTTAGTGTGTTTTTGCAGTTGCTGATCTTCCTGTATAGAATATTAGGAGAAGCATGATTTTAAACCAAACAAACCAGGTATCAGATTCTTGCTCTAATGATTATTAACTGAAATATGTTACTTAAATCTCCTTTTTTTTCATAAGGATGGTAATACGTAGTGTAGGATTGTCATAAATATTAAATTAGATCATATATGAAGCACTGTTGTAAGTATTTTAGGCATGCATTATGGGATTTGAGCAGATGACAGTTATCAGCCATTTAGCTGATACTGCAGCAGTAAAGCACTATTTAAGACAGGCTCTTCTTAGGAATATGCACATTCATTTAGGCAGCTTAGAATTGGGTTTCATTGTAATCGTGAAACTTCCTATTTGAGAAATATTCAGTAAAACCACATGTTATTAATATTATACAATTATAAATTTTAAAAATTCATAAAACAATTTCTGTCAAATTTTATAGAGCTGTTTTCTTTTTATGTAGGCAAATATAAGTTGTAATACTTTTTTTTGAATCTGGGAAACTAGCTATGTGCATATTTTTTTAGGTAATTATACATATTATTATACTCATTACTATCTACCCAGTACTTGAAAGTTTTTAGGAGGGTAGCATATAACTGACTAACTTATATGTACAGATGCCTACTTCCCCTTCTACTATTTCATTTATATCGAAAGGTGGCATTTTTTTCTTTTCTACAGGAAAGGGATATAACTTTAAGACATCTTTTGACCATGAGGAAAGATGAGTTTACAAAGGTTAGTATCAATTTCAAAAACTCCAGACATTATCTTTCATATTTTTAATATTTTGAATCCTTTTATTTTCTATTTTAAAAATTCTACAGCTATAGACTGTGAGTGATCTTTTGCTAGGTTTCTCATTAGATATGATTATGGATAACTGTATCTAAAATCTTCCATTCCAATATTAAGTTGCCTTAAGAATATTTAAAGACTTACTTAAAAGCTTTTGCACAGCAAAGGAAACCATAAACAAGACAAAAAGACAACCCTCAGAATGGGAGAAATATTTGCAAATGAAGCAACTGACCAAGGATTAATCTCCAAAATTTACAAGCAGCTCATGCAGCTCAATATCAAAAAAACAAACCAATCCAAAAATGGGCAGAAGACCTAAATAGACATTTCTCCAAAGAAGATATACAGAGGGCCAACAAAAACATGAAAGAATGCTCAACATCATTAATCATTAGAGAAATGTAAATCAAAACTACAATGACATATCAGCTCACACCAGTCAGAATGGCCATCATCAAAAAATCTACAAACAACAAATGTTGGAGAGGGTGTGGAGAAAAGGGAACCCTCTTGCACT
>NC_041218.1:33254535-33283688 GCF_002837175.3 Physeter macrocephalus
GGAGGGAGACCCAAGAGGGAAGAGATATGGGGACATATGTATATGTATAGCTGATTCACTTTGTTATAAAGCAGAAACTAACACACCATTGTAAAGCAATTATACTCCAATAAAGATGTTAAAAAAAAAGGAATACTTAAAGACTTAGAGTTGGTTTTTCTGCCTTCAGATTAGTTATGACATCTCAACTAAAACTGGTGGTTTATTTCTAAACATGAAATAGATCTGTAAAACAGTATAAAACAGGTTACTTAGAAATAAGAGGTGGTTTTTTGTACATGTGGGTATAAACGTGTTCTTCAAATATTGCCTTTTGCTAGGTTCTCAAAATGACCAAGACTTATTATTTTGCTAATGAGTATTATTAAGTAACAATTTGAAAATAGCTGTGGGAAATATCAGAGATACTTTAACAAGTAGGATACATAAAAAGGAATGATCTTCCTGTATGAGCACATTGGAAACTTGAAATCTTTAGCATCACTGAAAATCAAACCATACTACTACTTAGCTAAATCCAGGATAGAAAATTTAGTTAATACTAAAGGTAGAACATAGACAAAAAGAAGACTTAATTCTCACTTAATCAGTGATAACATTTTAAATAATATTTTGAAGGAAAAATTGTTTTACTCTGGTTTTCTGGAAAGATTATATATTAAAATCTAGTAATTTGTTTTTAGAATCCATCACAGTTGTTATATAATGCAAAAAATTGACTATAGTCACTATATATCTAAATATTTTAGTGATGTAACCTAGTCAGTCCAGTTACAAGCAAACTTGTATATTTTTCAGTATGGTATTTTTCCAATATGTATCTGTTTTTTTCAAGATGTGAATTAATCAAGTAGAAAACTTCTTCAGTAATTTTGAATATTGTTCGAGTATGACTACCTTATTGTACTTTAAAATCATTTCTACTTAGAATGGAATTACCAGTAGAGATCAGCAGAAAATTATGGCTGCTCTTAAAGAACTAGAGGTAGAAGAGATAAAATTTGGAGAATTACCTGAAGTGGCAAAGTTGGAAATCAGGTAAAATTAACTTACTGGTTTACATTAATACTGTTTAGAACCAACTTTCTTTTTTAATTGAATTTTGATAATGTCCAAGTTATCTTACTTAACACCATCATTTTGCCAGGGATATGGATAGTTCATTTTGCGACATACTGTGTTCTGAAGTAGAAAGTACTTTATAAAGTCAGTTTTTACCAAGAAGCAAAACAATGCATCTTCTTAACTCACATAGAAATATTTTTGTTTTATTTTTTCATGGCATTTTTTAAAATGAGTTAATTAAAAGATCCCATGCTTTTCATATTGTAGCTCTTACTCTCTTTAAATCATATAAATGTCAGATTGAAGATTCAAAGGGTAATATTTTTGCTTAGGGCAATAAGAAAGCATTTCTCATGTAGCTCAGCTCTATTTTCAGCCTTATTCTTTACGAAATTATGTTTTCAGTAAATGAAGTTCATTTTCAATATTATAAACTTGTCAAACACTGATTAGTAGCAATATTAGTAATCTAAAATTTATTTTGAAAATAATGGTACTTGATTTTTTAAACATATTGTGGAACAGTAAATGATTTTTTTAACTTTTTATTTGAAATAATTTTAGATTCACAAGAAATTGCAGAGACATACAGAAAGGTTCTATGTACCCTTCACCCAGTGTCACCCAGTGTACCCAGTTATCTTGCATAACTATAGTACAATATCAGAACCAGAAAACTGACATTCTTCTGGTTTGTATTTGTATTTCATCAGTTATACACATGCTCATTTGTGTGTGTGTGTGTGTATAGCTCTATGCAATTTTGTCATGTGTGAAGCTTCTCATAACCACTGCCACAATCAGTATACTTAACATACCATCACCACAATGCTACCACATACTACCCCTTCATAGCTCCCACCACACCTCCCCCATCCCTAAAACTAGCAATCGATAATTTGTTATCCATCTTTATAATGATGTTATTTCATGAATGTTATGTACATAAATGCAATCGTACAGCATGTATCCATTTTTGATTGGCTTTTTTTCAGTCAGCCTAATTTCCTTGAAGTTCATCCAAGTTATAGTCTATAAAATATAATACTTACAAGTGCAGTAGTATAGTGTAGCCTGCCTAACACTAACATTGCAACTATGAGAAACATTAATTAAACATAGGAATAATAAGTTTCCACACCATTTTAAAATTTAGATAAGTCTTCTAGGGGATAATTTAGATGATCCAGATTTCTTTTAAAATGTTATTGCAAAATTATTTCCCTTTCTCTAACTGTATCTCCTTTTAACAAGATGATCTATATTCAAAATAATGCCTCATCATTGTTTCAAAATAACATTGCCTCTCTTAAAGTACATTGTAAAGGATTTCAGTTGTGAGGACTTAAATCAGCAAACTTTGAATCTATTCATTTTCTTTACTTTTCTAATTTATTGCTTCTATGAAGGAATATTCTGAGTTCTACATGACTGAATTGCAAATTAAATTTTTTAATATAACTTATTTGTATGATGTCAGAGTTGCCGCTATGAATTTTCATTGTTGAGATTTAATAGACTTAAAGAATGTACAGAATCCTGAATGGTTCACTTATTAAAGCTGCTGAATTTTTTAAAAAATAAAACTGGCAGACATATATTTCAGGAATTTGACCTTGTTATTAAATCACAGACTTTGTTTACATGCTGTTATGGAAAAGGTTTTACTTCCCCTTTGTTCAAAGTCATTCTTTAAAGAAGAAATTAGTCATTAAGTCATAAGAAAACTAACAGCAGGAAAAGTTGAACTGATTGATTAGAATCTTCTGGTAATGTGACTTCAACAATTTAGCTACTGATTTATTTTAAGATACTTTTCTTCTATGTGTTCAGTTTTATAAAATAGTCTGTTACAGGAACACACATGCACAGTACATTTACATTTTTCTACAGTTAGCCTTAGTATGTTTTCAGAATTAGAGAATGCAATCTAAAAATACTAATAACCATTTCATTACTACTTTGAGATATCTTGAACACAAATATTAAGTTTCACCCATGTCTTGACATTTTCAGCAGTTTCTGCCCAGACCTTTTCTCTGAGCCTTTCTGATATCTACTTAAATGTATCAAAAGCATCTGAAAATTATGTCTACTTAGGAAATGATTTCTCCTCCAAAAAAAATCTGTATAGATGCAAATTTTCACATAAAAAATACATTGTTCACATCTATTTATAAATATTCTAAACTTGGAAACTCTAAATATTTAACTTAAAGTGAATGGTTGGATTATATTACATCAGTATAATTATTTTATTCTGTCGTTTAAATTATTTTGAGACAATGTCATGGAAAAATACTCATAATAATATAAAAGGCAGATATAAAATGGAGTGCGAGGTATAATGCCAGTTGTATATATGCATATGAAAAATACTTGAAGAAAATGTGTACTAGAAGAAAATATTCTGTGAGAAAATAGTACCAGTCATTATCGTTGGATGATAAAAGTATTGGTAATTTTAGTTTTTCCAGACAGTCTACAGTGAGCACATAGTACTTCTGTTTGGAGTACCTTTATTTAAAGTACAAATTTTATCCTAATAAACTTCACATTTTTAAAATATGGCCTGTTGTTTCAGTCAACTTACACTTTGTTGTGCTGCAGTAACAAATAACTTCTAAATCTAAATAACTTACAGAAACAAAGCTTATTTCTTGATCGCCTATATCATGGATCAGCTGCAGTGAATCTCCTCCTTATTATTCTGAAAACAGGCTGGAGAAATAGCCCCACCTCGGACTGTTCAAAAGTTACATAGTCACTTCCAGTCATATTTTATTTGCCAAAGCAAGTCATATGGCCAAGCCTCTTGTCTTTGGGGCATGAAGTGTAATCCTCTGGCAGAGAGAGGCCTGGTAGTATTTGGCTCAGTAGAAAAGACATGACAATTTGATCAAATAATATAGTCTACCATACCTATGCCATATCTGCTTATTTGGAAATCCTTAAATAAGTACAGAATTATCAAGGCTGCCATGTAAAGGTATGTAGGTGGTACAGCTGTGGGGTGGGGGCTGGGCAGCCAGTCACACAGTGTATGATGAAAGGCACACTTTTGAGTTGTGTTTTTTATAACTTGCCTATCCATATTCAGTGGCCCTGAAAATTATACATCACAAGAAAGGTATATATTTTCCTTTCATCCATTAAGACTATGTAATTTTGTTAATAATAGTATTTGCTTATTCGAACTGAGTTGTTAACTTAGTCTTCCTTGAGAATAAGAGCTTATAAGTTTATATTCCACATGTGTATGTGTGCTTTGACTATCTAGAATAATATACCTGCTATCATTTTGAATGACAGTTCTCAATGGATCTTAATTTCCTTAAGAATCATTACATAAAAAATATATAGGGCATTAATGAATTACTCATTCAAGTACTTATTCTTTCATTGATAATAAAATTTGAGTAAAGAGCACTAAAATATAAGTTTTAAGTATACCTTATATAAACACTACATGGAAACAGAAAAATTAATACAAGTAATGACTGCTGTTGTTTCACCAGAAAAATATGTTCAAGTTCTGTTCTTTCTCGAGCAAAGAGCAGAAAAAAAATGTAATAAAGAAGAATTATATTTATTTGGAAATGTTTTTATAAATACCACTTTTGCTAGATAGAACAAGAGCTTATCTAAATTTTTTTATTTCAATTTGCTTTTATAAAGCAGTCATCAGATACTTTTCATAGTTGGTGACTTGATTATATATATTATATTTGTAAAGTTTAAAGTCTTTATTTTGTATGAACTGTTTATTTTTCAATCTAATAACTAAGAAGAACGATTTCTTTTCAATTAAAATACTATATAAAAGTCGTGTCTTAGAGAAAAGTTTGCTATTAAGTTTCATTAGAGGTTGTCCTTGCTTGCTTTTTATAACCTTTCCTCCTAGAAACAGCATGAAAGAAACTTTGTACAGTGTATAGTCAAAACTTCTACCTATAAGAATTTCATTTGGACTCAGAAGTAGCTTTTGGTCCCATTGTATTAGTTTTTGTGTGAATTTTTATTATAATAGATACTGCTAAATAACTCTCCAGAAAGGTCATCTCACAAATTTGTCAACTCTTGAAACTAATGATCTACCTAATTTTTGTCATTCCATTAGAATATAACATCTTATTTTAATCCCATGTTTATTATCCATTTAAAATTTTCTCTTTTCTTTTCCTCTGAGTTACCTATTCTTATCCTTGGTCCCCTTTTCTATTTGGCTGTGTTAGTTTCTTTGTAGCTTTCACAATAAATTGGCTTCTGTCTGTGAAACTAATCTAGTCATCAGTATCTCTTCATTGTTGGAATCATTGGACTAATCCTAATTATTTAACATGCTTGACTTTTTTCCTCCATCTTGAATCTATTCCCTTCAATGCCTTTCATAACAGACCTTAACTCATGATTTTCTTTTTCTCAGGCTACTTTTCCTTTGATAGCTTTTTTCTTCTACCCCTATCAACTCTCCCGTCTTCACAATATGTATCTTTTTTCTTTGTGGTCCTCTCCGTGACCCTTGTTTTGATTTCTACTGGTGACCAAAATTGTAGACATTTCTAATACTTCTGTGGTTTGTGCCTATATTCATAATTGAAGGAAAGACTGAAATTCTGTTAGAGGTTAGTGAAAATAAACATGTAATTTTTCCCCATGTAAGTTCACCAACTCCCCGAATTCTGTGTAGCCTCATGAGTCTGTGGACCCCAGGATAAGTACCTACAAGACTGACATTTTCTACTACTTACTGGTCATTGCCACCTACATGTCTCATATCATTGCCAACATCATCATTATTAAGTTTGTTTAAATGCCATATATGTACTAGACAAAATGCTGGGTCCTTTTCACATGTTATCTCCTTCAGTCCTCCTGACACTCCTTTTACCTCAGTTCTAGAGATACGGAAATATTTGGCTGAAGATTAGGTTTGCCCAGGATCATAAAGCTGTGGAAGCTGAATTCAAACTCAGGTCTTCCTGACACTAGGGAATGTGTTCTTAATTATTATGCTATATTGCTTTCTCTTCACCCCACTTCTTTCTCCACCACTGACCCCCAAATTCACTTCCCTGCTTGGTAGTGCCATCTTCCACTGCAACCAAAGAACTTAGAATAACCCTAGACCTTTCCTTTTCTTTTACGTGCAATCCATCACCAACTTTTTCAGTTTATTCTCCTAAACATTTCTTAAACTAGTCTCCTAATTATTCTATTTCCACTTTTTGTTTTCCTTTAATCCACACCACTCCCCAAATAAACTTTCTTGTACGAAAATCTGATTTTCTACTTTCCTATTTAAAATTCTTTAGTAACTACATTATCCAAAAGATACTATTCCATTCCTTAGCATGTCACGTAAGTTCCTTAAACAAGTGATCCCATACAGCCTCTTTTCTTACGACTTTCCCATAATTGTGCTTTAGTTATACCTTGGAGACCTCCTACCCTTGTTCTTTCGCACCTGCTATTCTCTCCGTCCAGAGTCTCTTTTCTTCCTTACCTACCTGACAAACTTATTTTTAAGCTCCAGACTCAGTTCAAGTATGAACTCTATGAAGCATAACTAAATCCCTATTCCCATTATACTAGATTCATTATGTCTGAGTTTTAGATGTCTCAACTATAAACTACTGTTAATAACATCTGCCTTACAGGAGTTGTTGGGAAGAATTTAAAAAATAATAAATGTAAAATAACTAACGCAGTGCCTTCACATAATAGATATTCAAATATTGGCACTTTTATGTTCCTTCTTCATATGTCCCTGTGAATAACAATGTTATGATTCTATGTCTGCTTCTCATCCTGAACTTTGAGATCCTCAAGATTGGATGCTTGGTTTTCTTCGCATGCTCAAAGTCTATTTCAGTTGCTAATACAAATTAACTATTCTACAAATATTTTTTTAAAGAATCTAATAAATGTTATGACTAGACATTGAATAACTAGCCAAGTAAAATGGAGTAAATTGTTCATATTAGTGATTCCTCTTTATTTCCTCTCTTTAGTGGTGATGAGTTCCTCAGCTTTCTTCTGAAATTAAACAAACAGTGTGGCCATTTAATAACAGCTGTACAGAACATTATTACTGAGTTGCCTGTAAATTCTCAGAAGGTATTCTACAAAAGTTATTAAATGAAGAAACGTATGAATGCTGGAGAACATTCCAGATAAGTTAATGATAACTCAATAAACTGTGATGATCTGGTAAAACTGTATCCTCTGTAAAATCACCTAAGATCTAAATAAGTCAGTTTATTTAATATTACTTTTTTATACTAATTAATTGAAAAACTTTGTGTTCTAGACCTCAAGAAAAGGAAAATGAGTCAGACCAAAAGTTAAACTGATCTGTGTATTGAACTTACCATTTGTTCTTAAAGGGAATTTAATTGTTTAAAATATAAAGTGACAGGAGACCCAAGTGAAAGTTGAAACAAAACAGTGTGTTGAGTGTTATTAAAAACCATATCAATATAAGGATTTTTTAATGAAGGAAATTTTAAATAGAGAAAGTGTAACTGACCTGTAAAAGCAAACTTTTTTTGTAAAGTTTTTCATGTGATTTGGTTTTAGCTATTTGTATATAGTGAAAAATATTTAATGTACTTGTTTCCTATGATTTATATATAACACTAATATGAGAATCATGTCATTCTTAAAACCTTCATGACTTTATTCACCATAAATATTTTTATTACTAATATTAGTCTTCATAGTGATATATATGTATATTTAATAAATGCATTCAGGAAACTGATTTGACTGTTTATATAAAAATACTGAGTTCTTTTGGTGTCAGGATTTATCCTGAATAAAAAATGCTTTTCAGTTATATAATTTAATTTAATGTTTGATAATGTATACTTTTTGTGGATATAAAGTTGTGAAAAGTTGCTTTCCATTCTTTAAAATGTAACTTTTGAAAATATTAACAGATAGTACTAGAATGGGCTTCTCCCCGGAATTTTACTTCAGTTTGTGAAGAACTGGTTAGTAATGTTGAAGACTTGAGTGAAGAGGTCTGCAAACTAAAAGACTTAATTCAGAAGGTATTTAAATATTTAAAATTTAAAAGGGGGAAGATTATTTACAGCATAATATGTTAGACAATGAAGCAGTTCTGACAAGAGCAACTTAAGCTCCCACTAGACAGGTGGAGAAAGGACAGTTTTCAAAGGAAGAAATATAAATAGGAAACTTTGTTGGTCATTAATGAAATGCATACTGAAAGAACAGTGATATATCATTTTCATCCTATAAATTAGCAGGGAATGTATTACCCTACCCATTACTGGTTATAGTTCACCAAACATAGTATTTTCATGTGAGACTGATGCCTAAACCACTTTCAGAAACAGTTTGGCAAGATGTGGCAAGGACCATAAAAATATTTGTATCTTTAATAGTACTAGTTTAATGATTCCAAAATTATATGTACATAAATGTCCTATACGAGAATGATTTAAATTATGGTATAACCGTTTCTTATAATGATATGCAGCCAGTTGAAAAATATAATGAAAAGTATATATCAACTTTTTTAAAAAGTTCTATTTCTAATTTTTATTTACATATATAAATGTGAATATAAAAAGACTACCAAAAATGAAATGTTATTAGCTCTGTTAATGAGGTAGGGTTGTGGATAAAATATTCCTTCTATTTTCTAGACTTTTTTTTTTTTTTTTTTTTTGGCTGCATTGGCTCTTCGTTGGGGCACACGGGCTTTCTTTAGTTGCAACGAGCGGGGACTACTCTTCATTGTGGCGCACGGGCGTCTCATTGCGGTGGCTTCTCTTGTTGCGGAGCATGGGCTCTAGGTGCGTGGGCTTCAGTAGTTGTGGCACATGGATTTAGTTGCTCTGCGTCATGTGGGATCTTCCCCAGACCAGGGCTCGAACCTGTGTCCCCTGCATTGGCAGGTGGATTCTTAACCACTGTGCCACCAGGGAAGCCCCTTCTAGACTCTTTATAGTATCTTTTATAATTTAACTTTTTAAAAGAGTATGGGCTTTTTTTGGTTCTTGTTCCTATACTCATATAGAAGTATGTATTTTGGTTTAAGGACAGGTGATTTTTTCCCCCTTTAAGAAAACTGGCTATAACAAAACCTAAGCTACTAAAATAGAGAACTCTGTTGAAGGTAGATAATGAAGAGCAACACTTTCACTTGACTAAAGAACTCATTTCTGAGTCTCCACGTCTAATAAATATATTTGATATCGATAAAGTTTTTGTGAAATATCTGATGTGAACATTAGATTATGCGTTAAATTTTTATAGCATCAACCCATGTCATTTAATATTTTCATTAGTATTTTATCAAAAAAGTTATTTTCCTCAAAATAAACTTTATACATGTTCCAGGTAATTTGTCATTCTAGCTATAACATGTTCAGTCAAAAGGAGTCTTTTTTAAAAATGAGCAGAAAATTGTGAAGCAAATTCTACAAAATTATAGGGGGATAAAGACATTTAAAATAGGGCAAATGAGCAATATATTTCACATTTTTTTGTAGACGATAACTGCTTTCCAGAGAAAGGCATCTTAGAAGTTGTATTATCTCTGACATTTATTCACAAACCTAAGAGTGCCTCCTGTATGTCAGGCAACTGTGCTACACATTAGTTTCCTAATTATTCTCTCTACTTCCACTTTGTGTTCCTTTAATACACACCACTACCCAAATGAACTTTCTCACGCAAAAATATGATTTTATACTTTCTGAATTTGCTGACAACATGAAAATTATAGCACCATTCATCTTCACTGTATCCATCATCTAGAAGAATTGAAGGGAAATGATACTGATTTTACTTATTAGCATGGTGTTTTTCATGGGGATGCAAGAGAAATTTGGAAGGATTTGTGTAAAGATACTTCCTGCAAAGCATCAACCTTTAATGTTTAGTGTAAGAAATTCCCTAAGGCATCTTTGTCTCAGGATTGGTAATTATTTGTTTTCTCCAAGATGAACTAAAAACATTTGGGGAGGTGGGGTGGAGGATTAAGATGAAATTAGAGAAAGCACCCAGATTTTTCTTAAAGAGATGAAATTAAGAAACACTGTTTTTGGAGTGTCACTTTGACTCGAAAACATGAACAATTCAATCAGGTACCATAATATTTATTTTAATAAAGTATACCTATAGAGAAAAATTTCAGCTTTCTTTAGCTAAATGGAAGGTTGTTTTTCGTTGGTCTTTTCTACCTTGAATCTATACATTTCTGTGTAAAGACTGGCCTTGAAAACATATTCATTGGTTCATAATAACAGCAGATATAGTTCTTTGGGCAGGAACGTCTTAATTTTGCAGCAAGCCTGTGCATTGGGTTTTCTTTGGAGTAGGCTTAAACAAGTAATAATCACCAAATAAGATTTTATTTAGAGAACTATGAGGCTTCCAGATTTGGGAGTATGCTATCATGCCTGTTAAGCTTATGATATTTTAGAGTTTACCAATAATAACAGAAGGGATTTTTTAAAAGAAACATATGAGCTATCATAGATAAGTATATGGAGGTAACAAAGAGAGAGGGTGGGAGAGGTCAAGGCCAGACTCTAACACCACATCATTCTCTTTCAAACCAACACACTGACAGGCTCCTGTCAGAAAGGGTCATTCTAAGTAATTGGTTAATAAAAGGAATGACTGTCTCAGGATTCAGTAAATGGAGCATCAGTGTCAAAAAGGAATCTGTTGCTGAATGAAGCCATTTGGAAGTTAGACCAAGAATACAGTATTAATGAGATTGGCATCGAAGTCCATCTTCTACTATAAATTTGAAATTAATTTTGCAGGGTTTTTTAATTAAATATTTACACTGTAGATTTGAGAAGTAGTTATTTTTGCTAATGTTGAACGTATGTCACCACTCCAGCACAGGATGTTTCTAGTAAATATCACTCTGTAAATGTGCCTGATTCTTTTTATCTTTCAAGGATCTTTTGGTTTCTTCTCGTTCTCACTCTTCTGCCTCTCCCCAGCAACTATCTCCTCCCTCTCCCTCCCCCTCCCCCCTCCCTCCCCCTCTCTCTCTCTCTCTCTCTCTCTCTCTCTCTCACACACACACACACACACACACACACACACACATACACACGAGTTGAGAGGCCTTCTTTAGCAAGAAAGTTCTATGTATAGGAATTTAGAAACACTGGGTCATGTACTTTCATTGTTGAGAAGTGCAAAAAGAACCACTGAAATTTTTGTTAACATTTGTTCCTGCGAATATATTTAAATAAAGGATTATGCTTCTAGTGTTAGCATCGAATCTTCCAGTTTTTGTTGAATTTCATGTACTGTAGGTATGCCATAACAATACTTTTTTTTATAAGGTTCACTTTTTTTGTAAGAAATCAGTTGATATTTAATACAAAGGAAAAAACAACTGTCGTTCCTTATAGGTAGAAATAGAAACTTTAACATTAAAGGAACTTTATCTCCTAACATAAAAACATGTTTTTAAAATGTAATAATCTATAGAAGCATTTATTTTTAATGTAAAACTAATAGTCTACTACAGTGCTATCCTGGTTGAAAGAAAGACTGTCTTTTAAGATTTTGAATCTTTACTTTAAATCTTCCACGGGAATCTTGCATTTAGGCTACATCTAAATCAAGTGATTAACATGGATATTTTGATATTTTTTAAAATCAAAAATATTTTTATTTTCACTGTACTGCACATTAGCTTTTTCATTTTTCCCATACTAAACAGTTGCAAAATGAACGAGAAAATGATCCAACTCGTATACCGTTAATGGAAGAAGTATCTACATGGAAAAGTAGAATTTTGAAGAGGACGGCTATTACAGTATGCGGATTTGGGTTTCTTCTTTTCATTTGCAAGCTAACTTTTCAGAGAAAATAACCCTAATATTTGTTTTGAGTAATTATGTATATCTTATTCAAATTACCTAAAAATGTTGCTTTTAACTGTTTGTGGCACAGTATAACTACATTCTTTGCCAACACTCCATAGGAAAAATTGTGATAGCTTACTGCAGAATGTTTTTCTTTAGAAAGTGGTTTGTCAGTTTGAGTTGACAATATAATTTGTTATATTTTAATGTTAACTTTGATCAAGCAGTAAATTTTAAGTGATTCTTAAGTTTGATCCTATCCTGTGACTCTAATAAATCACATTTAAAATAAATAAAAGTTTTATCTAATATTCTTTGACATTTATAAAAGTGTGTTCATTTGTCACAGTGAATCTTACACTAACTGTAAAGTGTTCATAAATTAGTAGCTTTCTTTTAGTTCTTATTTTTCCCTTCCATTATTATGTAATAAGGAATTTCTTATTTAGTTTTTTTAGTTATATATCATTATAAGGAAATTATTAACTTGAGAGTAGTTTAGAGAATGCAAAGTATAAAGATGAAATGTAAAATTTTTGAATTATGGATTAAAACCTAGGAAAAATATTTTAAATGTAAATTTTAAAAAGCAGAAAATTCAGAGAGTAGTGTATAAAGCCTAAAGCACATTAGAATTTTTTATGTAATGTACTTTTGGGAACGCATGACATGTACTATGTGTAACATTCTTGAGGATGGTATGAAAGTGAATGGCATTTGGTGCATAATTTCTCATACCAATCTAAAGAAGTAATGCATGATTTCTTTGTGGGGCTTTTTTTTTTTTCAAAATCAAAATAATGATATTCAGATTTTAAAAGTGAGGGTAATAAAAAGGCAGGCCTAATTTAGCAGGCAATATAGTAGTTAAATCTTGCTTTACTTAGTACCATGCTTAGAACAGATGCAGTTGATCTACAACTGGGATAACAGTGGTTTTAGCAGTGTTCTTTTTGGCTGTCTCTTTCTAATCTCTCCGATAGGCTTTCTGCCTCATTTGGTATTACACCCAACCCTTAGGCTCCACTAATTACTGGTTGATTGCGCTACTGTTTTGACTGACGTGCCTTGGGGCATGAATTGCTCAGCAGTCTGATAGAATTAAATTTGGACAGTGTAATTTTTGAGGCCAGCTTTTGAGGCTTATTCTGGTCAGGGAAGCGTCCTTCTCAGCTGTCTCTTGCCCTGGTTCTCTCTGGTGAACTAGCTGGCCTACAGTTTAGCTTGTTGCTCCTAATTAAGAGGAGCTGTTGTCTTCAGGAGTGCCCTTAGGCTTGATTTTCTCCACATTCTCTTTCAAATGAAGTCAGTTCCTTTGGGGAGAACTTTGAAACTCTCTCTTATGGACTGCTTCTCCCCCATGGACAAAATCTCTGAGCCACTTCTCTGAGTGCTGGGTGGGGCAGTAGCCTCTGGTCTTCTGCGTTTGCTTCTTACAGTTCTGCCCTATAAGTGAGCAGGCGAAAGGAAGATCGAGGCCTTAGTGTTCTGGCCTGCCATTCCTGGGGTAGAGTTCTCATCCTGTGAGGCTCAACAGAAGGAGAGAGCCCTCTACCTCTCAGCCACACCCATCAGAATTTAGCTGCTCAAGCTTGGAGTTGGAGGGCATTAGAAAAGCTGGAGGATTGCCCTTCAGATAAGATATGGTAACTCTTATTTGGGAGCTGAGGGGAGAGGGAGCCCCATCTTCTTGGCCACATACACCCAGAGTGGAGCTTTTGCTAAACTGAGATGACTTGGGGTTGCCGGGAGGCAGACGGTAAGGGAGAGATTGGATCAGTGGCTCAGTGTTCTTACTGAGTTTTAATAGGTTTTCTTGAATAAATGTTTTTTCATTTGTTCTGAGCCCTTAGGACTCTGCAAAGACTTTAAATAAAGGTTGTGTGTTTATAGCTTTCTAGTCTAGCTTTGCTTGTTTCTTTGGGGTGTATGTCCATGCTGCTCTTCACACTTCCATCCCGGCAGTGAAACTCCTAAACCGGTATTTCTAGGGTATCTGCTATGTCCTTTACTACAGCAGATACCCTAGAAATATGGCCCAGAACAGTGTGAAAGAATTTTTTTAAGCCAGAAACATTAGCTAAATACTTCTCACGAAAGCTTTACCTAGCTCTAGGGTAATATCATAGGATGCTGAAAATTCTAAGAGCACCTAAAGATCACTTCTGTTGGAAGCAAAAGACCACCTTGGTTTGACCAGGATACATTAGGACTAGATAAATGATGGGCAGAGCAAGAATACACTCTCAATTTTGAAATTAAAAATTGAAATTAAAAATCCTGTGTAAGTTATTTAAGCTGATACCTAATCTAAAGTAATTATATGTATTAAATATGGAAAACAGGATATGTAAAAGTATAAAGAAACCAGCTACAATTGCAAGCCCCAGAATTGAAACTGAGTTGATTTTTTAATGGGACTTTTTACACTGCCAGCCTTTTTTGATCTTAACATTATGCTGAAGTTAATCTTTAAGAACACAGGTAACCACGATGACTTCTGTTTTGTACTCCGGGTCACTCTGTCACTGCTTCATAAATAATCGTTTGTAGCTCTGGGTCGGGGGGTGGACATAGGGTGGGGTTCTTTCTGGCACTTCAACTAGTGAGTAATACGTTTATTTCAAGTGCCAATAAAAACGTTATACTGGACGTACGTGACACATTTGTTCGTTATTAGAGCAACTAATTCAAAACTATTTGAGCAACGTTCTATTATATTCCTCTACCTGTAAATTCAGATTATCTTATCAATATTCTAAACAAAATGAACACATTTTTATACTGCGTAACAATCTTGGAGAGAGAGTAAATAAAATGACATTTTCAAAAGTGTCCCCATCTCTGGACTTATCTCTGTAAGGCAGTATTATTCACGTTTCTCTTCTCAACTGATCTTTCATAATTGTTTCCATGAATTTTCTTCCTTCCTGGAATCTTTCTAACACTTTAATCTTCTGTATTTTCTTTCCTTTTGAAGTCCATGTCTACTGTGACATGCTTCCTCTTCCCTCTCAACCCCTAACCTTCACTTTTCTATTGACAGATAAAGCAGAAGGTAGCCCAGGTTCCTAGCCCTGTAACATTATCTTGTACATTCTCCGAGTCTTGGTTTCCTCATCTGTAAAATAGATTCTAAAGACTAAATGAATCAGAACAATGCCTCCTTGTTAATAGGTCCAATTTGGAGTTCTGAAATTAGAACTAAATCTTAGGGGCTTTATGTAAGAGAATCAATGCTTCCTAGACAAAGTGAACCCCTCATAAGTGGTTTTGCTTTTTGAGCTCACATCCAGAGATCTGATATGAGAATTGATCTTAACATTTGGTTGTTGCCAATATTTTATAATATTTTGGGGAAAATTATTAGTAATTACATTTCAATTCATTAAATAATTACTGATTGCTTAGTATGTGTAAAACAATACACCCATACATTACATATTTTATATGAGATCAGAAAACCTAAATATGTTTGCTATTATTAAGAGAGACATTGAGGTTACTGTTGTTTTATGGATGTTTTACAAACCCACTTTGTAAAACCATTTCTTAGGAAAGGGTGTGGTTGAGCGTTTTGTTTTGTTTTGAATTTCCACAGTTGAGAATGTGGTGTGATAGACTTATCTTTCCTTATGGGAGAAGGGCTCAACCTCAATCAATGACTTCCTACAAAAAAGCAGCTGCAGAGGGAAAATCAGTGAAGTCCCAGCGTGTGAAATCTTTTAGAAGAGATTTAGACTAGATTTAAAGTAAGTTTCTATTCATTGTGGATTCAAGGTACATTAGTGCTAAACGAATTTTTGGAGTTGCATATGTACAATTTCCCCTGCCCTCAGTGTAAGGTATTAAAATAAGACACCTAGAATCTTCAGTAATAATACTATTAACTATGCAGTTAGTGGTAATATAACAATTAACTGTAGTTAGTGGTAGAACTAAAAGAGTGGCAATATTACATTAACACTGTGGTTACCTGTGGCGAATGAAAATTGGACTTAAAATGTAGAAACAAAAGATTAGGGTTATTATTATGCAAAGTTCTTCAGTTTCTAGATAAAATAGGAATGGCATCATAGAATGAAAGAAAAATTGTGGATTTTGTTCTTAATAAGGTTTTGTTTCCTGAAGTATATGCTGTTATGTGGCTCCCAGATCTCCCTTTAGGAATAAAGAACTTATTCCCACAGCTGCTGGGAATGTAGCTAGCAGAAAGGCCTCTTTAGGAGTTTTCTCTGCTAAAGAAAGATGCATTCCCAAAAGCATGTCCTACTCCCAGGAATGACTAATCAACATAGGGGTTTAAAGGCCCCAATTTCAAGGGCCCTCATCCCAAACCAAGATAACTCTGAAGGACCATCCCACTTTCAGAGCTCCTGGTGGGGCTGGCCGAGGCTTTCATTAAGAGTGTATCACAGCCCATCTTCTCCCTCTGTCCAGTGCTGCTTCTTTCCCTTCCCTGCACAGGTGTTGCTTTCCAGAGCCTTTCCTAATAAATGTCCTGTGTGCTAATCTTCACCTCAGCATTCACCTTCTAGGGAGCCCAATTTTGTCACTGACCAGCAGAGCCTGTATAAGTCATGAAATATATGATCATTATTAATAATTATCTTCTCCAGAACTTAGTTTCCTAATCTGAAAAATAAAGATCATCCTGAACTAGGGTTGTTGTTGGAGTGTTAAATGGAGTAACATACAAGTGGTTGTAGAGTTTTATAACTAATGCAGACTTGTGGCCAAACAGACATGAGTTCCAATTTCAGCTCTGCCTCTTACTAGCCATGCAACTTTTAGAACACTACCAAAGGTCTCCAAGTCTCTGGCTATAACATGCATGTAACAGTAATAATCAGACTTAAAATATTGCATTAATTCAGCATTTATTCTCATCTGTAACAGAATAACAGTAATAATCAGACAAAATCATTGCTTTAATTTGGCATTTACTATATGCCAGTCATTCAGCTAACTTTTAAAAACCTATATTTTAATAAATGTATTTAATTAAACCTATAAGGTTGTTGTAAGGATTACGTGAACTAAGGCAATATAGTTTTCTCCAATGCATGCGTTTATAGCATACATTGATAAACGGTAGCCAGTATAATTTCTACTGTTATAATTCATCATAAAGCATTTATTACAGTGACTTGTACCAAAAATCAGATTTTTATAATTGCCAGGACCATATTTTTGTTTGAAATATTTTCTATCATTTAGTGACATAGAATTAAAAATACTTAAATCGTCTAAACTGACACAGATATATTCACAATCCACAAGACAACAGTTAATAGGCCAAGCAGAAAATAAATTATCTGAGAAGACTCCCTCTATTTCCCCTCTCCCCTTTTAACAGGTGGTACTATACTCAAAAGCAGAAACCATTTGTCTATAAAACCAAGTTTATTAAACCCTCTTGTGATGATGGCGAGAGCTAGAGTCTGCATTCTTATTGTTCCATAGATGAGGACTGGTGGTGGTGTGAGTGGTGTGAAATTCAATACCGGTTAGACTGTCAGCTTGATAATGACACCCTAATACACTTTCACCTCCTCAAGCCACAGATAGGACCTCTTCTGCCTGAAATGTTTTATACACCAGGAGGGCACCAGTTTATCCACCTGAGAGGTACACATTTTCTCAGCTTTTTCTTTATTAACTTCACTTGATTTTTAAAATATTTACCCACTTTATGTCTACGTGAAAATGAATACTAAAGACATGGTAAAATCTGGGCTAACTGAATTGATAAATAACATTAAATGATTCCATTTTAAGCACAGATATGGGGCTATTACCAAATACCTGAAAGCCATAAGATGGAGCCCCACACTAAGAATGGTGCAAGAACCCTCCTTGTATAGATTCTGGAGCAGGTGCACCAGCTCTGGATGTAAGAAAAAGAAACCCATCTTTTATTAAACCACTGTGTGGGTTTTCTGTTAATGGTGCCAAAGGCATTCCCAAATAATACAGGGTTATGCCAATGTTGCCTCATTCTGCAATTTGCTTTTTACATCAGCATTTCAGATGCATCCATGTTGAAAAGTAAAGATGTAATTAATTCCTTTAAACTGCTCTATAGTATTCCATCATATGTCCATCCCACATTTTCTACTTGTTCCCCTACTGATAAAATTTTGAGTTATATCTAACTTATTCTTCTCAACAGTACTGTACTGTACGTACTTGTACATGTGTCCCTGTGTAAATATGACAAAGTTTCTTTAACTACATTTAGCAGTGGAATAGCTAGTTGTAGGGCACAAATATTTTCAATTTCTATTTCATTAACTATTGATGTTGCCAGGTATTTGTTTGCCCCTCACGATCCTCCTTCTACCCCACCCTACCCTGGGAAGCTGAGTCTATCAATACAAAATACATCAAAGGACCTTTCAACTCCTGATGGGGCTTATCCAATGGCAGAATATCTGAGGGAGGGTAAATCTAGATATTTATTCACCTGGCTGTACTCCCTGTGAGATTGCTACCTTTGCCCCTCAACAGAAGGCTTCCTCTCAAGACAACCTCTACAACATTCACTCCTTCTGGGTTCCTGGAACCTTTACTTCCTCCCACATCCCTTCTGGTCTCGGGGGTAGTAACAGCTCCTCCGCCCACACCTTCAAAAATAGTCTCTTTGTAAAGCAAATCTCCTCAAATCATTCTGCCATCTTTTTCCAGGTGAGAACATGACTGCATCACTTCTGTACTGCTCTTCAAGGAGCCCGTATTAATTTACAGACCTACCAGCATTGCATGAGAGTATTCGTTACCCCACAGCCATACCGACACTTAACATTAACTGACTTACGTTTTCTCCTATCTTATGGATTTAATAAAGTTGATTGTTTTTGTTTTATTTTGTGCTTCTCTGATTACTAGTGAAATTGAGCATCTCTTTAGGTTTATAGGCCATTTTTCTCCCTATAAATTACTTTCTACTATCATTTGCCTATCTTTCTACTGGACTGTTTCTTGTTGGCTTTTAATCCTTTAAATATTTGAAATATTAATCCTTTATCTGTAACATGTGCTGGACTTTCTTCTATCTACTGTTTTTCTCTTGCTTATGATGTTCTTTGTTGCCCAAACATTTAAAAAATCTACCTGTATTTTCTTCTGGTTTTTTTTGTTGTTGTTGTTGTTGTTTTTGTTTTTGTTCTTTTGCGGTACGCAGGCCTCTCACTGTTGTGGCTTCTCCCGCTGCGGAGCACCGGCTCCGGACGCACAGGCTCAGTGGCCATGGCTCATGGGCCCAGCCGCTCTGTGGCATGTGGGATCTTCTCGGACCGGGGCATGAACCCGTGTCCCCTGCATTGGCAGGTGGACTCTCAACCACTGCGCCACTAGGGAAGCCCTGTTCTGTTTTAAAGTTTTACTTTTCATGTTTTGGACTTTAACATAGCTGAAAATTATTTTTTTGCACAGTGTGAAATAGAAATCTAATAACATTTCTTTCCTCATAGCCAGTTTTCACACCACCATTATTAAATAATCTGTCTTTTCCTTCTCGATTTGAAATGGTGCCTATTTCCATGCCTAATTTTTAATGACTTATGGGTCTGAATTTTATGTTTTATTCCATTCATCTATTTGCTGCCAATACCACACTGTTTTAAGAATTGATACTAAGCCTTTATAATGTCTTAACATCTAGTAGCACAACAGTAATTTACTACTACATTTTAATTTGTTTATTGCTAGCTGAGAAATTTAAGTTACTTCTGTATTTGATCTTGAATCCAGATCAAGAATCTGAACTGTCTTATTCATCCTAATAGTTTTGTCCATTGATTGTTTTAGGTTTTCTATGTAGATCTGCAAATAATGAAAGTTTTACCTCTTTCTATTTCTTGTACTTCTTATTTCTTTATCTTACCAGAACATTCTAGGACCTCATCCCATAGTTAATAATAGTGGTGATAATGGATGTTCTTGTTACTTTGGGGACTATTTCTAATATTTATTCCTTGCATCCATGCCCTTGCAATATGTGGAGTCTCTTTCCTAACCCCCAGTATCCATATTGGCCATTTGACTTTTTTCAGCCAATGGGACATTAGCAAAAGGGATGGAAACAAAGGCTTGAATGGTGCTTGTGCATTAGGGTTTTCACTCTCGCTGCTTTTCTGATCTTCCATTACATTAACAAGTTCAGGATAACTTAATATAATGAGATAGTCACGGCCCAGTTATCCTTCATTCTAGCAAACTCATAGACATGTGAGTGAGGCCATCAAACATGTGTGACCCCAGCTGAGACCAGCAGAAAACTTGCCCAGCTGAACGCTATTTAAATTTCTGATCCACAAAATAGCTAATACATAGCTGTTATTTTAAGTGTCAAAATTTTGGTGTTTGTTTTAAGCTATGTGTTACGTGGCAAAAGCAAATTGATATAGTCAATTAATGAGAGAGATGGGTTAAAATCTCTCGCTGAGATTTTCAGTTTAACCTAGTATTTGTTAATTTTTGCTATGAAGATTTGAGACTGTAATGTTAGATGAATTTAACCTTAAAATTATTGTTGTTTTACAGGTGGATTGTATCTTTTATCATTATGCGATCAACTTTTTTTATCCCTAACTAATGTTTCTGCCTTAAAATATAATTTGTCTGATACTAATAGAGGTATACTTTTTTTTTTTTTTTTTTTTTTTTTTTTTTTGCGGTACGCGGGCCTCTCACTGTTGTGGCCTCTCCCGCTGTGGAGCACAGGCTCCGGACGCGCAGGCTCAGCGGCATGGCTCACGGGCCCACGCGCTCCGCGGCATGTGGGATCTTCCCGGACCGGGGCACAAACTCGTGTCCCCTGCATCGGCAGGCGGACTCTCAACCACTGTGCCACCAGGGAAGCCCAAGAGGTATACTTTTTAAAAAAAGATTATTTTCCTGGTATGCCCTTTACCATTCTTATGCTTTCATTCTTTCTATGTCCTAAAAGGAAATAAATCTGCCAATCCTGTCCTTAAAAAGAGATGGAAAGTTTAGCTAATTTACATCTATTGTGATTATTGGTGTACTTGTATTTATTTCCACTGTCCCTTCGGCTTTTATTAAGCTTTTCTCCTTCCTACTTCACACTGATTTATGAAGTTTTTTTAACCCTCCTCTTTTTCCAACCATATTGTAAGTTATATATTTTTTTATTCCTTTTAGCAATTATCCTTAAATTTTTAACTTAACAACAGATGGAAAGTCTAAGGAGAACCAGTAACTCTCCCTTCCCCTTAAAATTATAAACCAGAAAACTTTAACTCTGATCATTCTCCTTTTGTTTTACTTGGCCTTGTTCATATACTTGTTAGACATTTGGATATCTTCTTTGTGAAATGACTATTCAAGTTTTTAGCCCATTTTATAATTGAATTGTCTACCTTTTTCTTTTTGACTGGTAGGAATTCTTTTAATATTCAGAAGAAAAGTCCTTTATTAGATATATGTATTGCAAATATCTTCTCTCAGTCTGGGGTTTGCTTTTCAAACTTTCTTAATGGCATATTTTGATGAACAGAAGTTCTTAATTTTAATTAAGTTCAACATCTTTCTCTTTTCCCTCACACTGCTTTTTATGTTCTGTTTAAGAAATCTTTGCTTATACAAAAGTCATTAAGGTGTCCTGTGTTTTATTCTTGAAGCTTGATGGTTTTTAGCTTTCAGATTGAGATTTATGATCCATATCAATATTTTTTTGTATTATAGGAGGTAGGGCTAAAGATTAATTTTGTTCATTCAGCAATCCATTTGCTCTTTTACCAAATATTTAAAGGAGCTTTCTTCCGCATTAAATTGCTTTGCACCTTTGCTGAAAAACAAGTTGGTTCTATATGTAGGGCCCTATTTTGGGACTCTATTATTTTTAATTTGTCTACTTGACTACTTGCACTATATCACCTTGCCCTAATTATTATAGCTTTATATTAAGTAAACTTGATAGCCCATAGTGTAAATCTTTCAACTTGGCTCTTCTTCAAAATAATCATGACTGTTCTAAGCCTGCTGCATTTTCATATACATTTTAGAATCATTACCTGAGGAGACTTATCTATACTAGAACTAATTTAGATAACAAGGTCCTAGACTTCAAGCCAATACCATATTGGAATAAGACAAGTGTGGGAGAGAGTGAAGGTTTTGTGCATGCAGAAGGAATGTGAGTTGTTGTATCCAGAGGGAAGACTGTGGAAGATTATATTTTCCAGAGACGGCCACAACAATATCTCCTGTGTTACATGTTTTTCTGCATTACCTTGTTACTCTCAAGATGAGCCCCCCAAACATCTAGCTTTGAAAGCCAACGGGGCTTGCATCCATGAGATCTACAAGACTATAGTGAATGAAGAGACAGTTCTTAAAGGGCTCCCTCAGACTCACTGTGGCTACCCCTCAGAGCACAGAGCAGAGGCAGTAGACTGAAACACCCATTCTTTCACTAAAAGAGGCTTATTTGCTTATTTTAAAACCTTCAGCCTGAGGGATAGGCTTCTAATTCATCCAGTTAGAGGAACATAAAGAAAAAACCAAAAAGTGGAGATAGCTCAAAGGACTTTGTGGGACAACATCAAGAGGACCAATGTTCACATTATAGGAATCTGAGAAGGAGAAATGAGAGAGAAAGGGGTAGAACACTTTTTGAAGAAATATTTACTGAAAACTTGCCTAACCTGGGGAAGGAAACAGACATCCAGATCGAGGGAAGACTAGAATGTTTCAAATAAGAGGAATCCCAAAAGACCCACACCAAGACATATTATAACTAAATTGTCAAAAGTTAAAGACAAGGAGAGATTCTAAAATGCAGCAAGAGAGGGACACTGCCAATACAACAGAGTAGAAAGACCCTGAGCTCACCTCCTCTCATGGTCACACCAAAATTACAAGTATTTACAGAACTGCTATCAATGAAAAAGACCAGAGCTTCCAGAAAAGGCTTTGTACAACTAAAGATATAAAGAAGGAACTACAAAAAGAGATTGGTTGGAGGCTCAGAATCACAGTATAGTTAAGACCTATACCCCCCAGGTGGGTGGCACACAATTGAGAGATTAATTACAATTGCAGAGGTTCTCCCCAAGGAGTGAGGGGTCTGAGCCCTACATTGGGATCCTCAGCTTGGAAGTCCCATGCCAGGAAGACAAGCCCCCAGAATGTTTGGCTTTGAGGGCCAGTGGGGTTTACTTCCAGGAGACCCAGAGGGCTGTGGGAAATAGAGACTCCACTCTTAAAACAGTGCACACAAAATTCCACATGCTCTGGGACCCGAGGCAGAAGCACTAATTTGAAAGGAGCCTATGTGAGACCTACCTGCTGATCTTAGAGAGTCTTCCAAAGAGGCAGGAGGAAACTGCAGCTCACGCTGGGGACATAGACACTGGCAGCAGCCATTTGGGGGAGCTCATTCTACTACGTGGACAGTGGTGCTGGCACGCACCATTTTTGAATCCTTCCTCTAGTTTATTAGCCTCAGGACCAAGTCCTGCCACAGACCACCAGCCTGTAGGCACCAGTGCTGGGATACCTCAGGCCACACAATTAACTGGGGGGGGACACAGCCCCATTCATCAGCAGAGGGGCTGCCTTAAGGCCACCTGAGCCCACCACTGCCCCTAGACATGGCCCTGGCCCCATTCACCAATGCACAGGCACTAGACCCAAGACCCCCAGGACCATGCAGCCAGACCCCAGGACCCAGCTCTGCCTGCCAGTGAGGTGGCACTAGCCACAGGACCTAGCTTTACCTACTGGTAGGTGGGCACCAGCCCCATGATATCCTGTATGCTGACTCCACCCACCAGTGAACCAGGCACCAGTGGTTCTGTAGCCAGCCACCTTGTGACCTGACCCTGCCACCAGTGGCCAGTAGCCTCTACACAAGGCATGGCCTGACAGCAACCAGACTGGGGGCCAGCCATGCCTACCACACTGCCCACAGTACTCAGCTCACCACAACAGAAGGATCCATGAAGCCCACACAGGGGGCACCCCTAGAGCATATAACTCTGCACACACACACACACACACACACACACACACACACACACACACACTCACAAACCTCATGGTAACCACAAACTAAAAATCTCTAATAGATACACATACAAAAAAGAAAAAAGAATCCAAACCTACCACTAAAGACACCAATCAAATCACCAGGGAAGAGAACAAAAGAAGAAATGAACAAAACAGAACTATAAAAACAACCCAACAAGCAATTAACAAAATACATATCAATAAATACCCTAAATGTAAACGAACTAAATGTTCCAATCAAAAGACAGAGAGTGGCTAAATGCATTAAAAAAAGAACTGTATATATACTATATACAAGAGACTCATTTAAGATCTAAAGACACACAGACTAAAAATGAGAGGATAGAAAAAGGTATTCCATGCAAACAGAAATCAAAAGAAAGCTGGGGTAGCAATACTTATATCAGACAAAATAGACTTTAAAACAAAGACTGTTACAAGAAACAAAGAAGGATATTACATAATGATCAAGGGATAAATCCAAGAAAAAGATATAACAATTATATATGCACCCAACATAGTACTACCTAAATACATAAAGCAAATATTAACATGCATAAAGAAAGAAATTGACAGCACAATAAAATCAGAAGTGAAAAAGGAGAATTACAAGCAGCACCACAGAAACACAATGATTACTATGAATAATTATATACCAATAAAATGGACAACCTAGAAGAAATGGACAAATTCTTAGAAAGGCATGGTTTCTCAAGACTGAAACAGGAAGAAATAAAAAATATGAACAGACCAAGTACCAGTAATGAAACTGAATCAGTAATAAAAAACTCCCAACAAACAAAAGTTCAGGACCAAATGGCTTCACAGGTGAATTCTATGAAGCATTTAGAGAAGAGTTAACACCTAACCTTCTCAAACTATTCCAAAAAATTGCAGAAGGAATACTTCCAAACTGATTCTATGAGGCCAGCATCACCCTTCTACCAAAACCAGTCAAAGATATCACAGAAGAAGAAAATTACAGGCCAATATCACAATATCACTAATGAACAAATATGCAAAAGTCCTCAACAAAATATTAGCAAACCAAATCCAACGATACATTAAAAGGATCATACACTGTAATCAAGTGGGATTTATCCCAGGGATGCAAGGATGGTTCAATATCCACAAATCAATCAATGTCTGAAGAATAAAAATCATATGGTCATTTCAATAGCTGAAAAAAAAAAAAGCTTCAGACAAAATTTAACAACCGTTTATGATAAAAACTCTCCAGAAAGTGGGTATAGAGGGAATATAACTCAACACAGTAAAGGCCATACATGTTAAGTCCAGAGCTAACATCATACTCAATGGTGAAAAGCTGAAAGCATTTCCTCTAAGACCAGGAACAAGACAAGGATGCCTACTCTCACCACTTTTATTAAACACAGTATTGGAAGTCCTAGCCATAGCAATCAGACAAGAAAAGAATTAAAAGTAATTCAAACTGGAAAGGAAAAAGTAAAACTATTACTATTTGCAGATGACATGATTACTATACATAGAAAATCCTAAAGATGCCAATAAAAATATACTAGAGTTCATCAATGAATTCAGTAAAGTTGCAGGATACAAAATAAACAGTTTGTTGCATTTCTATATTCTAAGGAAGAACTCTCAGAAAGAGAAATTAAGGAAACAATTCCATTCACAATTGCATCAAAAAGAATAAAATACCTAAAAATTAACCTGCCTAAGGAGGTAAAAGACTTGTACTAGGACAACTATAGCACACTGATGAAAGAAACTAAAGATGACATCAACAGATGGAAGGATACATTGTGTTCATGAATTGGAGGAATTCATAGTGTTAAAATGAACTATGACATTTTTCACAGAACTAGAACAAATAATTTAAAAATGTATATGGAAACATAAAAGACACTGAAAAGCAAAAATAATCTTGAGAATGAAAAACATAGCTGGAGATATCATGCTCCCCAACTTCAGATGATGCTACAAAGCCACAGTTATCAAAATAGTATGATACTGGCACAAAAACAGACACATATATTAATGGAACAGAATAGAGAGCCCAGAAATAAACCCACACATTTATGGTCAATTAATCTATGACAAAGGAGGCAAGAATATACAATGGAGAAAAGACAGTCTCTTCAATAAGTGGTGCTGGGAAAACTGTACAGCTACACGTAAAAGAACAATATTAGAACATTTTCTTACATACAACAATAAACTCAAAATAGATTAAAGACCTAAATGTGAGACTGGAAACCATAAAACTCCTAGAAGAATACATAGGTGGAACACTCTTTGACATAAATTGTAGCAATATTTTTTTGGATCTGTCTCCTAAGGCAAAGGAAACAAAAGCAAAAATAAACTAATGGGACCTAACTAACCTTAAAGCTTTTGAACAGCACAGGAAACCATCAACAAAATGAAAAGGCAACCTGCTGAATGGGAGAAAATATTTGCAAATGATATAACCAAGGCGTTAATATCCAAAAAATATAAACAGTTCATACAACTCAATGTGAAAAAATCCAATTAAAAATTGGGCAGGATACATGAATAGATATTTTTCCAAAGAAGATACACAGATGGCCAACAGGCACATGAAAAGATGCTCCACATCACTACATCCAGGAAATACAAATAAAACCACAATGAGGTATCACCACACACCTGTCAGAATGGGTATCATCAAAAAGACAACAAATAATAAATGTTGGTGAGTATGTGGAGATAAGGGAACCCTAGGTCCCTACTGGTGGAAAGGTAAATTGGTGCAGCCACTCTGGAAAATGGTATGGATGTTTCTCAAAAAACTAAAAATAGAACTACCATATAATCCAGCAATTCCAGTCCATACATCTGAAGAAAACGAAAACACTAAGTTGAAAAGATTCATGAACCCCAATATTCATAGCAGCATTATTTACAATAGCCAAGATGCAGAAGCAACCTATGTGTCCATCAACAGTTGAATGGATAAATAAGATGTGGCATACACACACACACACACACACACACACACACATCCACACACAATGGAATACTACTCAACCATAAAAATGAATGAAATTTTGCCATTTTGCAACAACATGGATGGACCTGGAGGGTATTATGCTTAGTGAAATAAGTCAGACAGAAAAATACAAGAATTGTATATTATCACTTACATTTGGAATCTAAACAAACAAACTAGTGAATACAACAAAAAGAAACAGACTTACAGATATAGAGCACAAACTAGTGGTTACCAATGGGGAGAGGGGAGAGTGTGTAGAAAGATAGGAGAAGGGGATTAAGAGGTACAGACTACTACGTATAAAATAAATAAGCTACAAGAGTATATTTTATACCACAGGCAACATAGCCAACATTTTATAATAACTATAAATGGTCTATAACCTATAAAACTTTTGAATCATTATGTTTTACACCTAAAAATAATATAATATTGTAAATCAACTATACATGAACAAAAAATATATTTATCAAACTGATGATAAATAAATATAAATTTTTTATAACTAATAATAAATAAATAAATAGCAGAAAGAAATAATGTGCTACATACAAGGGAGCCCTTAGAGGACTATCAGCACATTTTTCAGCAGACACTTTGCAGGCCAGAAGGGAGTACAATATATTCAAAATGCTGAAAGATAAACATGGCCAACCAAGATTATCTCCCCAGCAAAGTTGTCCTTCACAATTGGAGGAGAGAAGGTTTCCCAGACAAGCAAATCTGAAGGAGTCCTATACCACTAGACTAGCCTTACCAGAAATGTTAAAGGGACTTCTTGGAGCTGAAATGAAAGGGTGCTAATTAGTAACAGGAATACATGAAAGTATAAATATCACAGGTAAAGGTTAGTATACAGTTAAATTTAGAATAATGTAATATTGGTGGGTTAATTAGTTATAAATCTAGTATGAAGGTTAAAGCGAAGTAATAAAAATAACTATACCTACAATATTTTTTTAATGAGTACAGAAGATAAAAAGGTGTAAATCATGATATCAGAAACAAAAAACGGGGAGGGGAGAGTAAAAATGTAGAGCTTTAGAATGCATTTGTACTTAAGTTGGTATCAACTAAAAACAGACTGTTAAAAATATAAGAGGTATTATGTACACTTCATGGTAACCACAAAGCAAAAACCTATAGTAGATACACAAAAAAGAAAGAGGAAGGAATCTAAGCATGTAACTTCAGAAAATCATCAAGTCACAAAGGAAGAGAGCAAGAGGAGAAGAAAGACACAAAAAATATTTAAAACAGCCAGAAAACAATTAACAAAATGGCAATAAATATATATCTATCAATAATTACTTTTAATGTAAATGGGCTAAATTCTCCAATCAAAAGAAACAGAGTGGCTGAATGGATTTAAAGAGAAAGACCCAATTAGACCCATTTATGATAAAAACTCTCCAGAAAGTGGGTATAGAGGGAACCTACCTCAAGATAATAAAGACCATATACAACAAACCCACACAAACATCATTCTCAATGGTGAAAAACTGAAAGCATTTCTTCTAAGATCAAGAACAAGATAAAAGTGTCCACTCTTGTCACTATTATTCAACATAGTTTTGGAAGTCCTAGCCACGGCAATCAGAGAAGAAATAGAAATAAAAGGAATCCAAATCAGAAAAGAAGTAAAGCTGTCACTGTTTGCAGATGACATGATACTATACATAGAAAATCCTAAAGATGCCACCAGAAAACTACTAGAGCTAATCAATGAATTTAGTAAAGTTGCAGGATACAAAATGTATACACAGAAATCTCTTGCATTCCTATACACAAACAACAAAAGAACAGAAAGAGAAGTTAAGGAAGCAATCCCATTTACCACTGCAATAAAAAGAATAAAATACCTAGGAATGAATCTACCTAAGGAGGCAAAAGACGTGTATGCAGAAAACTGTAAGATACTGATGAAAGAAATAAATGATGACACAAACAGATAGAGAGATGTTCCAATCCATGTTCTTGGACTGCAAGAATATTGTGAAAATGACTGTACTACCCAAAGCAATCTACAGATTCAATGCAATCCCTATCAAATTACCAATGGCATTTTTTACAGAACTAGAACAAAAAATCTTAAAACTTGTATGGAGACACAAAAGACCCCAAATAGCCAAAGCAGTCTTGAGGGAAAAAAACGGAGCTGGAGGAATCAG
>NC_041218.1:33284923-33302141 GCF_002837175.3 Physeter macrocephalus
AACTAGCATACGTCCAGCAATCCCACTACTGAGCATATACCCTGAGAAAACCATAATTCAAATAGAGACATGTACCACAATGTTCATTGCAGCACTATTTACCATAGCCCAGACATGGAAGCAACCTAAGTGCTCATCGACAGATGAATGAATAAAGAAGATGTGGCACATATATACAATGGAATATTACTCAGCGATAAAAAGAAACGAAATTGAGTTATTTGTAGTGAGGTGGATGGACCTAGAGTCTGTCATACAGAGTGAAGTAAGTCAGAAAGAGAAAAACAAATATTGTATATTAACACATATATGTGGAACCTAGAAAAATTGTATAGATGATCTTACTTGCAAAGCAGATATAGAGACACAGACATAGAGAACAAAAGTATGGATACCGAGGGGGAAAGGGGGAGTGGGATGAATTGGGAGACTGGGATTGACATATGTACACTACTGATGCTATATATAAAATAGATACCTAATGAGAACATACTGTATAGCACAGGGAACTCTACTCAGTGCTCTGTGGTGACCTAATTGGGAAGGAAATCCCAAAAAGAGGGGATATATGTGTATGTATAGCTGATTCACTCTGCTGTACAGCAGAAACTAACACAACATTGTAAAGCAACTATACGCCAATAAAAGTTAATTTAAAAAAGAAAAGAAAAAGACCCAACTATATGTTGCTTAGAAAAAATTCACTTCATGCTTAAGGACACACAAAGACTGCAAATGAAGGAACGGATGCAACACAAACCAAAAAAAATGTTGTGGTACCTATAGTTACATCAGAAAAAATAGACTTTAAGACAAGACTGTAATAAGAGACAAAGAAGGCCACTGTATAATGATCAAAGGGTCTATCCAACAGGGTAAAACATCCGTAAATATTTATTCACCCCCAATATAAGCACTTAATTATATAAAGTAGATATTAACAAACTTAAAGGGAGAAATAGACAGCAAAACAATAATAGTAGGAGATTTCAATACCACACTTTCATCAGTAGATAGAGCATTCAGAGAGAAAGTTGATGAGAAAACACTGGATTTAAATAACATGTTAGACCAGATGGACTTAATAGTCATATCCAGAACATTCCATCCAAAAGCAGCATAATATACATTCTTCTCCAACACACATGGAACATTCTCCAGGATAGATCATACGTTAGCCACAAAACAAGTCTTAATAAATATAAGAAGTTTGAAAATAGGAAATCATATCAAGCATCTTTTCTAGCCACAATGGTATAAAAGTAGAGATTAATTACAATAAGAAAACTTGAAAATACACAAATATATGGATATTAAACATCATCCTACTGAAAAACTGATGGGTCAAAGAAGAAATTAAAAGCAAAGTAAATATCTTGAGATAAATGAAAATGGAAATACAATAAATCAAAACTTATGGGATGCAGCAAAAACAGTTCTGAGACAGAAGTTCATGGTGATAAATGCCTACATTAAGAAACAAGAAAAACCTCAAATAAACAACATTACTTTATACCTCAAGAAACCAGAAAAAGAACAAATAAAATCCAAAGTTAGTAGAAAGAAGGAAATAACAAAGATCACAATGAAAATAAATGATTGGAGACTGAAAAGATCAATGAAACTAAGAGTTGGTCCTTTGAAAAGATAAAATTGACAAACCTTTAGCTGGACTCACTAAGAATAAAAGAGAGAGGACTGAAACAAAATCAGAAATGAAAGAGGAGACATGGTAACTTATACCACAGAAATACAAAGGATGTGGGCTTCCCTTGTGGTCCAGTGGTAAAGAATCCGCCTTACAATGCAGGGGACATGGGTTCTATCCCTGGTCAGGGAACTGAGATGCTGCGGGGCAACTAAGCCCACATGCCACAACTACTGAGCTTGCGTGCCTCAACTAGAGCCCACATGCTGCAAACTATAGAGCCCACGTGCTCTGGAACTCACGCACCACAACTACAGAGCCTATGCGCCCTGGAGCCTGCACACCACAACTAGAGAAGAGAAAACCCACATGCCACAACTAGAGAGAAGGCTGCGCACCACAACAAAGAGCCTGCATGCCACAAAAAAAGATTCCACATGCCACAACGAAAGATCCCGCATACCTCAAGAAAGATCCCGTGTGCCGCAACTAAGACCTTACACAGCCAAAAATAAATTAATAAGTAAATCTTTTTTTTTTTTTTGTGGTATGCGGGCCTCCCTCTGCTGTGGCCTCTCCCGTTGCAGAGGACAGGCTCCGGACGCGCAGGCTCAGCGGCCATGGCTCACGGGCCCAGCCAGTCTGCGGCATGTGGGATCTTCCCGGACCGGGGCGACGCGCAACCGCTGCGCCACCAGGGAAGTCCAATAAGTAAAACTTTAAAAAAAAAAAAAAAAAAGAAATGCAAAGGATCATAAGAGACTACTATGAACAATTATACACCAAAAAATTGGACAACTTCAAAGAACTGTATAAATTTCTAAAAACATACAACCTACCAAGACTGAATCATGAAGAAACAGAAAATCTGAGTAGATCTATTACTAGGAAGGAGGTGGAATTAGTAATAAAAAAATCTCCCAACAAACAAAAGTCAGGAACAGATGGCTTCACTGGTGAATTCTACCAAACATTTAAAGAAGAATTAATAACAATCCATCTCAAACTCTTCCAAAAAATATAGAAGAGGAGGGAACACTTCCAAACTCATTTTACAAGGCCAGCATTACTCTGATATCAAAACTAGACAAGAACACAACAAGAAAAGAAATTACAGGCCAATATTCTTGATAAACATAGAGGCAAAAATCCTCAATACCGCATATTTGATGCTCTGTGAAGATGCCCAGCCAGGGTGTACAACCCAAGGAAGGTGCGGGGCTGGTCCCTACCAACAACACGGCTCTGCACAAGGAAGACCTCAGCAGCAAGTTTACAGAACAAAAAATTGTTGTGGATGAACTTTCTAACCTGTAGAAGAACAGAAAAGTATATAGGCAGCAACAGAACAGCAACATATTTTCTTGCAGATTGAACAGAAATGCTTTCTGAAAGCAAAAATATATTGGATGAGCTGAGGAAAGAATACCAAGAAACAGTAAACTCAGAGAAGACCAAATCAAGAAATAGTAAACTTAATTTTGCATAGAAATGTGTGGCATTTGTTGTGCAGTAAGCTTTTCTGTTGAGCATTTCAGCAAAAATTTGAAAGAGGATTTACTGTGTAATCTTAAACGGTGGGGACCCAATAGTATTAAACAGTTGTTAAAATCTAATGTTAAGGGCTTCCCTGGTGGCGCAGTGGTTGCGCGTCCGCCTGCCGATGCAGGGGAACCGGGTTCGCGCCCCGGTCCGGGAGGATCCCACGTGCCGCGGAGCGGCTGGGCCCGTGAGCCATGGCCGCTGGGCCTGCGCGTCCGGAGCCCGTGCTCCGCAACGGGAGAGGCCACAACAGAGGGAGGCCCGCATACCACAAAAAAAAAAAAAAAATCTAATGTTATATACCAGTGTTTATTTTCTGGTCATGTCCTTCACTTAAGAGGTGTGTTGACCGCCCAGCCTGTGGAAGATGAAAGAGGCAATGTATTCCTGTGGAATGGAGAAGTCTTTAATGGAATAAAGGTTGAAGCTGAAGAGAATGATACTCAAATAATGTTTAATTATCTTTCCTCTTGTAAGAATGAATCTGATATTTTGTCACTCTTCTCAAAAGTCCAAGGTCCATGGTCTTTTATATATTATCAAGCATCTAGTCATTCTTTTATGGTTTGGTAGGGATTTTTTTTGGTCGTCTTAGCTTGCTTTGGCATTTTAGTAATTTGGGCAAGAGTTCCTGTCTCTCTTCAGTTGGCACCCAAATATCTGGAGTGGCCAATCAGTGGCAAGAAGTTCCAGTATCTGGAATTTTCAGAATTGATCTCAAGAATACTTCCACTTCCAAATCTGTTGTTTTAAATTTGTATCCTTGGAAATAACTCTAGGGAGGATGCTATCAAAGAATGTGTTAATAGCCTGACTCAAATTTCAGCAGACTTGTCAACATTTATATCAGTGGTAGCAAATGAAGCCAAACTGTATCTTAAAGAACCTGTTGTCCCTTTAAATATGACGTTGCCACAAGCTGCATTTGAGATCCATTGCAGTAGCATTTCCAGCGTCCCACCGACGAGAGAGACCCTTCAGGTCTTTCTTATTGATGGACACATGAAGGAAGTAGTTCAGCAGTTCATTGATGTCCTGAGTATTGCAGTCAAGAGACGTGTCTTGTGTTTACCTAGGGATGAAAACCTGAAACCAAACAAAGTTTTGAAAACTAGAAATAGAAAAGCAAATGTTGCAATCCTATTTTCTGGGGGGATTGAGTCCATGGTTATTGCAGCCCTTGCTGACCATCACATTCCCTTAGGTGAACCAATTGATCTTCTTAATGTGGCTTTCATGACTAAAGAAAAGACCATACCAGCTAGTTTTAACAAAAGAGGGAGAAAACAGAAAATCATTGTGAAATACCCTCTGAAGAATCCTCTAAAAATGTCGTTGCTGCTGCTAGTCCTGGTGAACAATTCAACATACCAGATCGAATCACAGGAAGAACAGGACTAAAGGAATTACAAGCTGCCAACCGTTTTCGGACGTGGAATTTTGTTGAAATTAATGTGTCTCTAGAAGAACTGCAAAGATTAAGAAGAACTCGAATATCCCACTTCATTCAGCCTTTGGATACAGTGTTGGATGATAGCATTGGCAGTGCAGTCTGATTTGCTTCTGGAGGATTTGGTTGGTTAGTGACCCAGGATGAAGCAAAACCATATTAGAGCAGTGCAAAGGTAGTTCTTACTGGAATCGGTGCATATGAGCAGCTTGCAGGTTATTCTCGTCATTGTGCCTGCTTCAAGACACACGGGCCAGAGGAATGAATAAGGAAACTGCGATGGAACTGGGTTGAACTTCTTCTAGAAATCTTGTTCGTGATGACACTTATTGGTGATCATGGAAAAGAAGGAAGATTTCCTTTCCCACATGAAAATGTCTCCTTTCTAAATTCCCTACCAGTTTGGGAAAGGGCAAATTTGACTTTACCCCATAGAATTGGTGAAAAACTAATTTTGCATCTTGCAGCAGTGGAACTTGGTCTTACAACCTCTGCTCTTCTGCCAAAATGGGTCATGCAATTTGGATCCAGAATTGTAAAAATGGAAAAGAATAATGAAAAGACATCTGATAAATGTGGAAGTCTCCAAGTCATTTCTTTAGAAAACCTTTCTATTGAAAAAGAGATTAAAATGTAATATCTCATAGTGTAACAACATTTACTGAATGATGATTTTTAAAAAATAAAATACTCTGCTGTTTTAAAAACAAACAAAAACTCCTCAACAAATATTAGCTAACCAAATTCAACAATACATGATTAAGTATACTGTTATCATAAACTTATACCATGATCAAGTATGATTTATTCCAGGCATGTAATGATGGTTCAATGCCTGCAAATCAATCAATGTGTGATACACCACATTAACAAAATGAAGGATAAAATCATATGATCATCTCAATAGATGCAGAAAAAGCACTTGACAAAATTTAACATCCATCCCTGATAAAAATGCTCAACAAACTGAGTAAAAAGGGAATGTACCTCAACACAATAAAGGCCATATATTACAAGCCCACAGCAAACACTGTACTCAATGGTTTAAAAAAGGAAAGAAAGAAAGAAAGTTTTGCTTCTAAGATCAGGAACAAGACAAAGATGCCAACTCTTGCCACTTTTATTCAACAGTGGAAGTGCTAGCCAGAGTAATAGTCAAGAAAAAAAAAAAAGGCATCCAAATTGAAAAGGAACATGACATTTGCGTCTATTTGCAGGTGACATGATATTATATATAGAAAACCCTAAAAACTCCACCGAAAAAAAAAACCTGTTATAACTAATAAATGAATTCAGTAAACTTGAAGGATATAAAATCAATATACAAAAGTTAGTTGCATTTCTATACACTAATAATGAACTATCAGAAAGAGAAATTAAGAAAACAGTCACATTTACAATTGCAAAAGAATAAAATACCTAGAAATAAATTTAACCAAGGAGGTGAAATACATACACACTGAAAACTGTAAGACATTGATGAAAGAATTTGAAGAAGACACAAATAAATGGAAAGATATTCCATGCTCATTAACTGGAAGAATTAACATTGTTAAAATGTCTCTACTACCCAAAGCAATTGATAGATTCAATGTAATCCCTATCATAATTTAAATGGCATTTTTCACAAAAATAGAACACACAATCCTAAAATTTATATGGAACCACAAAGGCACTGAATAGCCAAGGTAATCTTGAGAAAGAAAGAAAAAGCTGGAGGCATCACACTTCCTGATTTCAAACTATACTACAAAGCTATAGTAATCAAAACAGTATAGTACTGTCATAAAAACAGACACATAGACCAATGGAACAGAATAGAGAGCCCAGAAATAAGCCCATGCACATATGGTCAATTACTTTACCACAAAGGAGCCAAGAATATAAAATGGGGAAAGGATAGTCTATTCAATAATGGTGTTGGGGGCTTTCCTGGTGGCGCAGTGGTTGAGAGTCCGCCTGCTGATGCAGGAGATGCAGGTTCGTGCTCTGGTCCAGGAGGATCCCACATGCCGCGGAGCAGCTGGGCCCGTGAGCCATGGCTGCTGGGCCTGCGCGTCCGGAGCCTGTGCTCCGCGGTGGGAGAGGCCACAGCGGTGAGAGGCCCGCATACCGCAAAAAAAATAATAATAAAAAAATAATAATAATGGTGTTGGGAAAACTAGGCAGCCACATGCAAAAGAATGAAACTGAACCATTATCTTACTCCATTCACAAAATCAATTCAAAATGGATTAAAGACATGAATGTATGACCTGAAACCATAAAACTCCTAGAAGAAAACATAGGTGGTGAGCTCCTGGACAACAGTCATGGCAATGATTTTCTGGATTTGACACCAAAAGGAAAAGCAACAAAAGCAAAAATTAAAAAGTGGGACTACATCAAACTAAAAAGATTCTTTATATCAAAAGAAACAATTAACAAAGTGAAAAGACAACTTATGGAATACGAGAAAATATTTGCAAGTCATTTATCTGATAAAGGGTTAATATCCATAATACATAAAGAACTACTACAACTCAATAGAAAAAACAAATTAATTAATAAATGGGAAAAGTATCTGAATAGACATCCTCACAAAGAAGACACAGAAAGGGCCAGCAGGTACAGGGAAAGGTGTTCAACATCACTAATCAGTAAAATGCAAATCAAAACCACAATAAGGGCTTCCCTGGTGGCGCAGTGGTTGAGAGTCCGCCTGCCGAGGCAGGGGACACGGGTTCATGCCCTGGTCCGGGAAGATCCCACATGCCGCGGAGCAGCTAGGCCCGTGAGCCGTGGCCGCTGAGCCTGCGTGTCCGGAGCCTGTGCTCCGCAACGGGAGAGGCCACACAGTGAGAGGCCCGCGTACCGCAAAAAAAAAAAAAAAAACACAATAAGATGTCCCTCACATCTGTTAGAATAGCTATTATCAAAAAGACAAGAAATAATAAGCATTGGTGAGGATGTGGAGAAAAGGGAACCCTTGTGCACTGTTGGTGGGAATGTTAACTGGTGCAGCCACTATGGAAAACAATATGGAGGTTCCTCAAAAATTAAAAATAGAACTACCATATGATCCAGCAATTCCACTTCTGGACATTTATCTGAAGGAAATGAAATCACTAACTCAAGAAGATATCTGCACCCCTGTGTTTATTAAAGCATTATTCACAATAGCCAAGACATGGAGACACCCTAAGTGTTCATTAACACATGAATGGGTAAAAAAATGTGGGGTGTGTGTGTGTGTGTGTGTGTGTGTATGCAATGAAATACTATTCAGCCATAAAAAAGGAAATTCTATTTTTTATAACAACATGTATGGACCTTGAGGGCATCATGCTACGTGAAATAAGTCAGACAGAGAAAGACAATTACTATATGATCACTTCTATTTAGAATCTTAAAAACAAAAAACTAAAAGCACCAAACTCATAGATGCAGAGAACAGATTGGTGGTTGCCAGAAGTGGGGAGTGGGGAGTGGCTGAAATGGGTAAAGGTGTTTTAAAAGGTACAAACTTTCACTTATAAATAAGTCCTAGGGATGTAATATACAGCATAGTGACTTTAGCTAACCATACTGTATTATATATTTGAAAGTTGCTACTACAGTAAATCTTAAAAGTCCTCATCACAAGAAAGAAAAAAATTGTAACTATATGTGGTGATGAATGTTAACTAAACTTACTGTGGTAAACTAAACTTATTGTGGTAATCACTTCACAATACATACATATATCAAATCATTATATTGTACATCTAGAACTATTTGTATGTCAATTATATCTCAATTTTTAGAAAGCAGTAATTTGAGGATAGCTTTTTATGCAGCAATAGATAACTGGAAAATTATTTATTGTATTATTTCTTTAGTGGTTAACAGAGAGATCACAATAAGTATTCTTGACTTAGAGTACATATTAAATATGGTTTCATAATAATGCATTTTTATTTAGTTCAAAATACAGTTGACCCTTGAACAACACGGATTTGAACTTCAGGGGTCCAGTTATGTGCAAATTTTTTCCAATAAATATACGCTGCAATACTACACAATCCGGGGTTGGTTGAATCCATGGATTCCTAGATCCAGAGGGTCAACTTAAAGTTATACATGGATTTTTTGACTGTGCAGGGATTGGCACCCCTAACTCCCATGTTGTTCAAGGGTCAACTGTATTTTCCTTGAAACTTTTTACTTGACCCAGAGATTATTTAGAGTCATGCTGTTTAACTTCCAAGAGTTTGGAGATTTTCTTGATTTCTTTCTATTACTGATTTTCCACTTAATTCCATTATGATCAGGGAACACATTTTTTTATTATTTCAATTTTTAAAAAATTTTAAGGTTTGTTTTATTACCCAGAATATGCTCTGTCTTAGCAAATGTTTCATGTTCATTTGAAAAGAATGTATATTCTGCTGTTGTAGAGTGACATTCTATAAATGTGGACTAAATCCTGTTGGTTGATGGTGTTGTTGAGTCCTATACCTTGCTGGTTTTCTTTTTTCTTTTTCTTCTTTTAGGTCTTGCTGATTTTCTATTTGTTCTATGAACTACTGAGAGTGGAGTGCTGACATCTCTAATTGTATATTTGTCTGGGTTTTTCTTTTTTTTCAGTTCTGTCAATTTTTGCTTTATATATTTTGAAAATCTATTGTTTGGTGCATACACATTTAGGACCGTATTTCCTCTTGGTGAATTGACCCTTTTGTCATTATGTTATATCCCTCATCCCAGGTAAATGTTTTTGCTCAGATACGTACTTTGATATTGATATATCTACTCCAGTTTTATTTTAATTAGTGTTTGCATTATTTATCTTTTTCTATTCTCCTTTTGAACCTACCTGTATTATATTTGAAATGAGATACTCGTGTTTTTATTCATTCAGACAATCTTTGTTTTTAAATTTTTGTTTTGGGAACACATATATCTTATATAATAGTTGATTTTTTAAAATTTATGTCTACTATTTGTTTCCTGTTTATTCTGTTTTTCATTCCTCTGGTTACCCTTTCTTGCCTTCTTTTGAATTATTTAAAATTTTAATTTATTATGTTTTCTTCTACATCTCTTTGTATAGTTTTTTTAGTGGTTGCTATCAAGATAATGTTAGTTATACATCACTTTTTGCAGTATATAGAATCAACATTTTACAACTTCCAAAGTTAGCACCATAGAGTCAATTTACCCTCCCTAGTTGATACGGTAGTTTTTTAATATAAGGTATTACCTCTACATACAGTGAAACCACTATCACACACTGTTGCTATTTTTGCCTTCAACCATCAAACATATTTTAAAGAACTGGAGAGAAGTAGAAGTTTATAATATATACCCAGCTATCTACCATGTCTCTTGAATTTTTTTCATTCCAGATTTTCCAAGTTTCCTTCTTGGATCATTTCCTTTTTGTCTTAAAAACTTCCTTTAGCATTTCTTTTAAAACAGGTCTGCTGACAATGAATTCTCTGTGTTTTCATCTGAGAGTGTCTTTATTTCACTTTCATTCATGAAGGTATTTTCACTGGATATAGAATTCTGGGCTGAGGGTTCTTTTCCTTCAGAGCTTTAAAAAACACTGTTTCATTCCCTTCTGCTTTCACAATTCCTCATGAGAAATCTACAGTCATTCAAATCATCATTGTCCTTTGTTCCCCATAAGTAATGCATCATCTGTCTTTGTCATCATATAAGATTTTGTCTTTGCCTTTAGGTTTCAGTAGTTTTATTATTAAGTGTCTTGGCATGGATTTTTTTTTAACTTTTAATTTTATATAGTTGATTAACAATGTTGTGTTAGTTTCACATGTACAGCAAAATGATTCAGTTATACATATACATGTATCTGTTCTTTTTCAAATTCTTTTCCCATCTAGGTTGTTACATAATACTGAACAGAGTTCCCTGTGCTATAAGTAGGCCCTTGTTGGTTATCCATTTTAAATACAGCAGTGTGTACATGTCAATCCCAAACTCCCTAACTATCCCTTCCCCCCACCCTTCCCCCCTGGTAACCATAAGTCTGTTCTCTAAGTCTGTGAGTCTGTTTCTGTTTTGTAAATAAGTTCATTTGTATAAATTTTTTTTAGATTCTGCGTACAAGTGATATTATACAATATTTCACTTTCTCTGTCTGACTTACTTCACTCAGTATGACAATCTCTAGGTCCATCCATGTCGCTGCAAATGGCATTATTTCATTCTTTTTAATGGCTGAGTAATATTCCATTGTATCTATGTACCACACCTTCTTTATCATTCCTCTGTTGATGGACATTTAGGTTGCTTCTATGTCTTGACTACTGTAAACAGTGCTGCAGTGAACATTGGGGTGCATGTAACCTTTCAGACCATGTTTTTCCCTGGATATATGCCCAAGAGTGGGATTGCTGTATCATATGGTAACTCTATTTTTAGGTTTTTAAGGAACCTCCATACTGTTCTCCATAGTGGTTGTACCAATTTACATTCTCATCAACAGTGTAGGAGAGTTCCCTTCTCTCCACACCCACTCCAACATTTATTGTTTGTGGATTTTTTGATGATAGCTATTCTGACTGGTGTAAGGTGATATCTCAATGTAATTTTGATTTGCATTTCTCTAATAATTAGCGATGTTGAACATTTTTCATGTGCCTCTTGGCCATCTGTATGTCTTCTTTGGAGAAATGTCTATTTAGGTCTTCTGACCATTTTTTGATTGGGTTCTTTGTTTGAATTATATTAAGTTGCATGAGCTGTTTGTAAATTTTGGAGACTAATCCCTTGTAAGTCACATCATTTGCAAATATTTTCTCCCATTCTGTGGGTTGTCTTTCCGTTTTGTTTATGGTTTCCTTTGCTGTGCAAAAGCTTTTGAGTTGAGTTAGGTCCCATTTATTTATTTTTATTTTTAAAAATATTTCCATTACCCTGGGAGACAGATTGAAAAAAATATTGCTGCAATTTATGTCAGAGAGTGTTCTGCCTGTTTTCCTCTAAGAGTTTCATAGTGTCAGGTGTCACATTTAGGTCTTTAAACTATTTTGAGCTTATTTTTGTGTATGGTGTTAAAGAATGTTCTAATTTCATTTTTTTTTTTTTTTTTACATGTAGGTAGCTGTCCAGTTTTCCCAGCATCTGGCATGGATTTCTTTGGGTTTTTCCTGTTTGGGGTTTTCAAATCTCTGAGCTTTTCAAATCTCTAGGTGTATGCCTTTGACAAAATTTAGGAAATGTTTAGCCATTAGTTCTGCAAATATTTTTTGTTGCAATACACTGTTTGTCATCTCCTTCCAGGAGTCATGACACATTACACCTTTTGGAATTGTTTCAGAGATTCCTGAAGCTTTATTCATTTCTTTTCACACTTTTTTGTTTTTTCCTTCTTTTGTCAGGACTAGATAATTTCTACTGATATATCTTCAAGTTCACTCACACATTTTTCTGCCATCTCAATATTGCTACTGCCCTTCACTGTGGAAGATAGTACATATATTTTTCCGTTCTAAAACTTCTGTGTGGTTCCTTTTTCCATTTTGTTTCTTTGCTGATATTTTCTATTGTCCATTTGTTTCCAAAGTATTCATCCTTACTTCTTGAAGCATTTTCATCATAGCTGCTTTAGAAGTCTTTGTCTGATAATTTCAACATCTCCGTCATCTCGGAATTAGTTTCTGTAGATTGTCTTTTCTATTTGAATTGGAACGTTACAGGTTTTTGTATGCCAAGTAATTTTGATTGCATCCTGGACATTTTGAATAGAATATTAAGAGACTCTAGGTCTTGTTTAAATCCTATGAGAAATGTTGGTATTCTTGTTTTAGCCCACAATCAACCCAGTTGGGTTCAGGCCAAAAATTCTGACCACCTTTCTGTGTCTAATGTCTAATGGTCTGTTAGATATTCTTATGCTATATCTTATTTTATGTTCTGTATTTTATACCCTTTTAATTCTCTCTGTGAATTAATCTGGATACTTTTTATTCACCTCTTCTGGTTTACTAGTCCACTGTTCTGCTGATTCTAGATAGTTCCTCAATCCATCTATCTAATTCTCAATTTCAGTCTTAACTTCCCTCCTCCCCTCAGTTCTAGGATTTTTATTGAAGTCTTCTGTATGGGTTCCAGCTCTCTGTTAAAATTACTTGCTATTGTTTGAACTTTTATTTTATTTTTTGAATTAATTTATTTTAATTATTAATTAATTTTTTTAAGCCCCCTGCGTGGGGGCTTTTCTCTGGTTGCAGTGAGCGGGGGCTACTCTTCGTTGCAGTGCATGGGCTTCTCACTGTGGTGGCTTCTCTTGTTGTGGAGCATGGGCTCTAGGCGTGCGGGCTTCAGTAGTTGTGGCACACAGGCTCAGTGGTTGTGGCTCGCGAGCTCTAGAACACAGGCTCAGTAGTTGTGGCGCACTGGGCTTAGTTGCTCTGTGACAAGTGGGATCTTCCTGGACCAAGGCTCGAACCCGTGTCCCCTGCATTGGCAGGTGGATTCTTAACCACTGTGCCACCAGGGAAGCCCTGAACTTTTAAATTTCAGTTATTTTGCAGTGCTCAGATAAATCAAAACTCTAAATTACTTGTGGGTCTATTTCTATTTCCTGTTGATTTGCTTACTGGGTTTTTGATTGTTTGTTTGTTTTGTAACTTTTAGATTTGATGCTAGATATAATAGATGAAAATTTGTAGAGACCCTGAATGAAATTATGTTCCTCCAAGGAGGGTCGAGTTTTCTTTTGGCTTGCAAATAGAGTACCTATGACTCACTTTGATCCTGTCAAGAGTTAGACTACTGGGGTGCTCTGTTTCAGTTTTGCCCTTGCTCATGGAGCGTAGTCCTTATTCCCAAGGTAAGGGGAAGAAGAACAAAAGAAGAGCTCCTCTTTCAATTGTGATGGATATTTTCACTGATTGTAGAATTCAGTGTGAACCATTTTTTCTTTTCAGCATTTTAAAGATGTTGCTCCACTGTCTTCTGGCTTCCATTATTGCTAGTGAAAAGTACGTTGTAATGCATATTCTTGTTCCTCTATATTTAATGTATCTTTTCCCTCTGGCTGCTTTAGAGATTTTTCTCCCCCTTTTTGATTTTAAACCGTTTGATCATGATGTATATAGGTGTGATATGCTTTGTATTTATTTTGCTTGGCGTTTTCTGACCATCTTGGGTCTGTAAATTGATGTGTTCTATCATATTGGACAAATTTGGTGCAGTATATCTTCAAATATTTGTCACATTTTTCTCTCCTTTCTTTCTGGAACTTCACTTGCACATGTATTTAAACTGCTTCGTCTTGTCCTGCAGATATCTGATGTTACATTTCTTTAATTGTCAATATCTTTTCTTTCTGTTTTTCAGATTATATAACTTCTATCTTTAAGTTTATTGTCCCTTTCTCCTGCCAATTCCATTCCATTGCTATGCCCATTCAGTGAATTTTTCATTTCAGATATTGTACTTTTGGTTCCAGATTTTCAATTGTTTCTAATGGCTTTCATTTCTCCACTGAGATTCTCCATTTAGTTGTTCACTGTGACCTTTAAATACTTGAACACAGTTATAAGAGTTACGCTAAAGTTTATTTCCTGCTAGTTCCTCCAACTGAGCCATCTCAAAGTCATTTTCTTTTGATTGCTTTCTCTTAAGTATGGATCACATTTTTTCTGGTTTTTCACTTGCCTATTAATTTTTTATTGTATGCTTGACATTGTAAATGATACAATGTTGTCTTCCTTCAATGGGTGTTGGTTTTATCCTTGTAAATTCCCCTTGGCCTGTCTGATTTGTTTTTATTCTTTGTTACTGCATGTGATATGAGGAAACAAAATTTTGAATTTTGAATTTTGTTCTAAGACATGCTTTTTATACTAAGGTATGACCCTTAAAGGATGCCTTTCTGGCATCTCAAGTGAATGCCTGAAGTGTTTAATGAGGTCTCTCTATCCCACTGAGCTGGAACTCCAATGTCTCTCAACACTGCATGACATGCAGAAAGCAATTTCTGCTAGGCGTTACAGAGTCTTCTCATGGCTATATTCAGCCCAGCTCTTGACCAAGGACACATGGTGAATCACCATGTAGACTTTTGGGACCCTCTCTTTCACAGCTACCTATTTTCAGATATTCTACCCTGCCAATTTCAGCTGCTTCAGCCGCCCAGACCTCTACTCCCTCTATCCTTAACTAAGACTACTGCTCTGTTTCCACTTTCTTGCACCCCCAAAAAAGTGCCCTTCAGCAGAAAAATCAGGACCGTTATGGGATAGTTGTGGAGCACACCTCAGGTGTTTTCCTTCTGTCAAAGATCATAGCTGTGTGCTGCCTATTACCCAATGCCTGAAAAGATTTGCCTTATCATTTCGTCCAGTCTTATATTTTTTTTCAGTAGGAGAACAAGTCACGTATCTATTACTTTCTCATGGCTGGAAGCAAGTCTTTGGTGCACATTAATTTAAATGCACACTGAGATTTAAATCATTGATATTAGAAGTTTTCATAAAATCAATTTTTGACAAAGATTAGCTAAGAGTGTGCTTAATAAAAATTTTAGGAGTGACTAAAGGGGAAAGGGGGCAATGCCTTTAAGGGCATTGAAAGCACACTTCAAATTTCAAACTTAATCTATATTGTTATGTATATGATGCTCTTAGTTGGATAGACTTAGCAAGTAAAAAAGTTTTAATGATATATATTGTTTTTATTTGATATATTACCTATGTTGTATATATATGATACTACTAGATTTAGAAAGTTATATATATATATATATTTTTTTTTTTCTTTCCCATTGTTGACCTTTTGTTAATACATAATGTTCTTTCTTAAGGTCATTGATTCTAAGTTGGAAATACTAGACCTTTGAATCACTGGTTAGTGAGTAGCTAAATTAAGAGTCACTGCGTTAGGAAGAATCCAGTTCAGACTGAAACACAAATGACTATTTGGTTGAAGAAGTAACTGTCCATTTTTAAAAGGGTGGAGATGGTTTGGTAGTAAATTAGTTCTCTCTCTGCCCTGGGAGATTAGACAAACAATGGATCTAACTAAGAAAATAGACTGACTCATTTGGCTACAATGCTATACTAAAGTTACAAGCAAACTAACATTAATATCCAGAAAGAGAATTGGGTTCCGTATACTGTAAATGAATTTTACAGTCAATTCAATGAGAATTCTCATTGAAGAAACCAAAAATCAGATATTAAATTCATAGATCTAAAGGCACTGTGAACCCTGTCTTTCCTAATTCATCATCTGCTATAGCAAGGCTATAGTCATGTGCAATTTACTTAAATACTTATCAATTCTTCCTTAGGATGCTAGTTTTTATTGGAGGAGAAGTGAGGTTTGTAATAACTTTCTTTCCTCTTAATTTTCTTGAGCATTTCCCAACTTCTTCTAGTAGTGAACACTCTATCTTCAAAGTGCACAGGTACAGGGGAGGAGGGAGGAAAGTCAGACCTGTCGGGCAGGAAGTGAAGTTGTACGGGGCTAATAGTGGGTCATAAGTGAATAGGGGTGGAGAATGTGAGAGAAATGGAATCACAGATCTGGAAGAGACAAGTCACGTGGTCCAGACTGCCTCTAGACAGGTCGGGAAGGAGTGTTTGGGTGGACCTTTTTCACATCTGGATTTAGTTTCTCTTGAACTTTTTCAGCAGCTGCCATTCACCAAGGCTGATTTCTTCTCTGCAAGTCATGAGGTACTTCTCCTGCCCCAGGATAAAGTCCTTTGGAGTGGATTTAATTAGTTTTGGGGATGGTCCTGTTCTTATTCCAGGAGGTCTGTTTCAGGTTTAGGTCATTCCATTGGCCTCATCAACAACTGAAGGGCAGATCTCCTGGCCACTCAATAATTCCCTGGGCGGAGAGGAAAGGCCTCTAAGCTGACAGTCATACTCCATGTATTTCTAACTCCCCTCAGCTGGGAGAGCATGATGTGCTGAGGTGGGTGGAGCTTTGAGTTGAGGAGCTTTTTAGGTAGTTTCAGGTCTCATTGTCCATGAGAGAAGCATATAGCTGCCTACTTTTCCCAACATACACACCCACATCCCTACATTATTCACTGGTAGAAGTGCAGAGACTGTAGACGAAGGAGGATGGAAGTGAATTTTAACTTATTCTTCTGCTTCACCCAGGGAAGAGGTTTATGAGCATAAGCACAGAGGTTAATGAGGTATTTCTTGCTCTTTGATGCCCATCACATCACTCGCCCCGTCTCCCGCTAACCTCCTATCCGCCAACACACACACACACACACACACACACACACACACACACACACACACACACACATACATACACACACACACGAGCCTGTGCAAGCACTGTGAGCAGAAACACAGCCCCCACCTCCCCTGCCCCTCCCTCCCTCCCGGCACAGACCGATCAGAACTTCCCCTGGGTCGCGGCCCAGCGATATGGAGCGGCCCTGGCGCGGAGCCCTGCTCTTCCCGAGTCGTGGGTGGCGCGGTACTTGTTTCCCTCCCCTCCCTTTCCGGACCCAAACGGGGATGTATCTGGGTCAGCCTGGGAGGGGCCGGACCTGCCAGGGACCAGCGGGGGGGGGGGGGGGGGGGGAGGGGGGGGGGGGGGTGGGGATG
>NC_041218.1:33302296-33362624 GCF_002837175.3 Physeter macrocephalus
CCCGCCAGGGGGGGAGGGGGGGGGGGGGGGGGGGGGGAGAGGGGGGAGGGGGTGGGGATGACAGCATTTTTCAGGTTTTTGGCGTTTCTGAGATTCGCCCCGTCCAGCTTCTCACCGCGCTCGCGCCTAGCGAGGGCTGATGCTCCGGCCAGTCTCGGCTCTAGGAGGGGGTGGGGGAAGAGCCGGTCTTTCCTATCTGGACGGCCACCCCTTCACGCCCTGCGAACAATGCAGCGCCCACCCCACCCCCAACACGCACACACATTCCCCATTCCCCAAGGCACGCTCCGCGGGCGGGCGGCGGGTTCCTCCGCCCCACGAAAAGAGCAATGGAACAGTTCACGGCCGCCGCAAGTTCCTGGTCTTCCTTCCTTTCCGGTGATAAACGGCGGGGCTACAAGCCAGTTGCTGCTCAAGATGCTCCACCCGCGGGCTCAAGCCTGTCTCCCTTGGCCCTGCAGGGGCCCAGATCAGAACCGATAGTCCCTTGACCTCCGCAAGGCGCAAAAGCTGAGCGCCAGGGCGGCAAGAGGCGCGACCGGTGCTGGGCGCAGACCCTCGGCGGGCTCCTGCTGCCTCAGTTCCTCCCTGCATGATCTTTGGCTCTCTACAGCGCCGTGGAGGAGCTGGGTGTGCGTAAACACCGCATCTTCCCCAGACGTTTTGGCCGAGGACGCCTGGGTGAGGTCCGGAGGGTCAGGGACCTTCCCGTTTCCCCTCCCTTGGAGCTCTGTATATAAGCCCAGCACTGAGGAATCAAGGCCACAGGTCTTCACTTCCCTGAGGCCTGAACCCTGCCTCCCCAACCTTGCCCTGCTTAGCTCCAGATTTACGAGGGCTTGCTCTTCCTTTCGGTATTAGGAAGAGAAGCGGAGGGATGAGTTGAAAATCATCTCCGGATTCTTGCCTCCTGTACACGGCTGTATCCCTAGCCTCTCCCTCCTTTCCCCACATTGCCCGCTCGGGGACTTATGTTTGCCGGAGGGTAGCCTCGCCTATCCGGAGCGCTCGGTCCTGTGGCGGGGCACCCGCTGATGCTCTTTGGCCCGGAGCTTCCCGAAAGGTGCCTGCCTCCGCGGGTGCTCGAGGCCACGCAGAGGTGCTTCTCCCTCCCCGCCTCACCTCACCCACAGACCTCTCTTGCCATCATTTCATCCACCCTTATATAAAACCGCGCGACCCACCCGCCCCCCCCCCACCCCGCCATCCTACCCGGCGCAGCGCCCCCTCCCTTGGCTGCGCCTGGGCGGGCGGGCGGGGAGCTGAAGGGACCGGGGCGCGCTGGAGGCGCGCAGAGCTCTCCGGCAGCCCGCGCTCGCCGCGCCTGGGGAATTGGCTGTGGGCGAGGCGGCCCCGGCTGGCCTTTATCGCTCGCCCCGCTGGTCGCTTGAAACTTTATCAGCGAGTCTCGCCACTCGCCGCAGACGCGAGCGGGGGGCGGGGGCGCAGCAAGGCGCCGGCGGCCGTGACGAGGCGCTCCCGGCGCTGAGCGCTTCTGCTCCGGGCACGCATGGCGCCCGCACACGGAGTCTGACCTGATGCGGACGCAAGGGGGTTAATATGAACGCCTGTCTCGGTGGAATCTGGCTCTGGCTCCCTCTGCTCTTGACCTGGCTCAGCCCTGAGGTCAGCTCTTCATGGTGGTAAGTGCACGCGCACGGGCGCCGGGGTATTTTGGGGATGGGAGTGGAGACCGCAGGGGCCACATAGACCCTTCCCGGCGGCGCTTCCCCGCGGCCGGGGCAGTCACGGCTTCCGACCCGAATCCCAGCTGCTGCCCTCTCCTATCGCCCCTTCGATTTTCCTCGGAAGCCCATTCCAGCTTCGACAACTTCAACACCCCCGCCCCCCTCCCAATTCCCCCTCAACTGAGAGCTCGGATGTTCGGTGTATTTGGATCCAGTTGAGCGACAGCAAAATCGGGATCTTTGAGACAAGCGCTAGCCGGGTCTCTAGCTCTACTAGCACAGACGTGTGTGTGCGCGCGCGCGCGTGTGTGGGGGTGAACTTACCTCCAAAACTACTATCGTGCCCCCATGCTCCCCCTCCCCCCAGAAAACCCTCAAGATAAAAACCGACGGGCCAATTCAGGCGGGCAGGAGCGGTAGAACCCAAAGCGTGTGATTTTGCCTTCTTTCCCGTCCTTCCACATTCCTAGTGCTTCACCCCAGTGGGGCGGAAGAACATTTTGCTGCCTCCAGGTAGAGACCTACCGCCTTAATGCGAAGCTCCAGAGGCCGGGGGCTCTAAGATGTCAGTTCGAAACCACAGTCACCCCAAAGAGTAACTTTACTGCTGTCCCTTATACGTGGATCTTCGATTTATTCTGCATAGTGAGGGAACTTTGAAACGTAACAGGTCTTAGCATCCTTAAAAGTTCCAAAGGGAGAGGCTCTCCCCACCCAGAAACTCATCTCCATCTCCTTCATCTTGAGAAGAGATAGAGTTGAGAGCTCTTTAACGTTCTTGCACCTAAAACCTTCCGAACTGATACTTAAAACACTGATTCAGGAAGACCTGTTATCTGTTATGATGTGCTGTTTTTTTTAAAAGAATCTGGCAAAAGTAAGGCGTCTCAGCCCAGTGAGAGACTGGAGCAGGGAACTTTAGGAAGACACGAGCTCTTCAAAGGAGCAAGGCAGAGAAAGCATGGATGGAAAGAGGGGTTCAATTCCTTCCTAAGCCACTTTGAACAGAAAGGCGTTTAGCCTTGGCATTGCTGACACAGGATCAAAGATTGATTTATCAGAGTGACCGTTTTTCAATAAAATGACTATTTCTGTTTCCATGGGTGTATAAACATTATTTATTGCCCAGGCTTTTTGTCACATTGTCTCTCAGCTGTCACTTAAATATATTTTTGGGGAGTCACAGCTGTAATGATTTTATGATCATATAAAATAATGAAAATACAAGAAAAAGACATTCTCCTTGTTTGATCGCTTCAAAAGACACCTATGGCAGCTTGGGTTATATAAAAGGTACCTTTCTAAACATTTCACAACTAATAGAGAACATCTGCGTAGAGATGATGATGTAATTTTTTGTTAAAGTTTCTTCTCAAAAGTACTTTATGGAGCTATAACACTGTTTGATTCTTCCAAACATGTAGTGTCCTTAATAACAATAGAAAGATTTTTTTTCCAAAGGTTCTCTATAAAAGCCAAAAAGAGCTGGAAAATGGAAATATTTAACAGATTCTTTAGTAGGAAGAGAATGGCATGCCTGTGCAGAGAGTATAACATCAGATACCGGCAGGTGTTGATTAGACAGATACAGACAGTTTAAGACACTTAAACATTAGATCAAATAAATGGCAGTGAGGTGCTTCTAAAGGTCGGCTTCCTCCAAAGCCAAGTCCACACACATTGTGTATTGAGATCAGAGTCTTCTTGGAAGAATTCTTCCAAAAACATGTTGCCCCTTCCCCCCTCATCCCATTCCCCAACTGCAGACCTTGCCTCTCCCACCCTGCCCAGAGCATCATCTGGTGGCCTCGGCTTCACGTCCAAGAAACAGTCAGCACTCCGTTTTGGGGTGGCTTCTACCAGATCACTCACCATGCCTGCTGTGCCGCTTCTCCAGTGAACTAAAGTTAAATAACCTTTGCCTTCTACTATCCCCCAAAGGATAGGAATTCATATTTGAAATGCTGCTTTGAAGTCTTCCCTCTCCCGGGAAACACCGTGTGAGGCCTCGCTGTTCTGTGCTCTCCCCCGTGTTGGTCCTTCCCAGGTACATGAGAGCTACAGGTGGCTCCTCCAGGGTGATGTGTGACAATGTGCCAGGCCTGGTGAGCCGCCAGCGGCAGCTGTGCCACCGACACCCGGACGTGATGCGTGCCATCGGCCTGGGCGTGGCCGAGTGGACAGCAGAGTGCCAGCACCAGTTCCGCCAGCACCGCTGGAACTGCAACACCCTGGACAGGGATCACAGCCTCTTCGGCAGGGTCCTGCTTCGAAGTAAGTCTCCCGCCTTCACGCAGCTCATGGGCTCTACCCTCATATACACACACCCTTATCTGGTCTTCAAAGTCCCTGCTCGTCTTGTCTTGCATGCTATTCAGTCAGAGGCTTGTTCTGTTGGGTGGCATTTGGCCCATTTGACAGACAAGGACTCGAGAAATCAAGAAACTTGTCTAAAGTTTTGGAAGAGGATGTAGTGCCCCAGGCTGGTGTCTTTTTATACTTGGCTCTGTCCATCCACGTCAAGTCACAACGCTGCCTGTCCCTCCAGGTTCAGATTTTGTCTCTAGAAGAAAGGACGCAGCAGCCACAGAGCGCTTTTGACTTTTTAACTCTTCTTTCTGGGACTTGAAATTTCCAGAAGGAAATGAGCCGAAGATTAGGATAGAATGCCCAAATCTTTTATTGGCCATAGATGGTCATTATTACAATAACAAGTCAGTGTTATTAAGAAGCAGAGACAGATCTCTGCTCACCACCTTTGACCTCCCATTCGGCTACTCAGCTTCGGGTCCCCCTGTTTCTAAATTAAACATTTTTTTCAGTAAACTGTAAATTCTGTGAGGCAGGAACTCATCTGCTTTCCCTGCACCTTACTTGGTACCTTGTGTGTTGTAGGCATCACTCATTCATTGAATGGTTGAATGAATGGATGAACTTGTAGTGAGTGCCTATCCTCCAGGTACATTTTAAGCAGAAGGGTATTTATGGACGGTAGGGGTGGGAACCATGAATGCACAGAGGTAGACCTTGGAGATATTGCAGGTTTGGTTCCAGATCACCACAATAAAGCAAGTCACACGAATTTTTTTGGTTTCCCAATGCATATAAAAGTTATGTTTATACTATGCTGTAGTCTATTAACTGTTGAAAAAACAATGTACGTACCTTAATTTAAAAATACTTTATTGCTAAAAAAACGGTAACCATCATTTGACGATGCAGGTTGCCCCAAAGCTTCAGTTTGTAAATACACAATATCTGTGAAGCACAATAAAGTGCAATAAAATGGGGTACGCCTGTGGCTTCTTTTCTTTTTTTTTTAGAAAGCACATTGAACATTATCTAATTACATAATAAACTTCTTAAAAGTTCTGAATGTGGAAAGTAGCTTACTAACTTGTACACCATCAGAGAAAATTAACTGAAAATCAGATCTTATTTTCAAAACATCCCCATCCCTTAACCTGGTCTTAGCAGCATTCTCCAAGAAGTAGCACATCCCATTTGCTACTGGGAAATCTTACTGAAAACACAACAGTTTATGTGCGAACCCCAGAAACAGGAAACTTTCCACTTGTTTTTGCCCACCTCCCCCCTCCCAATCCTAAGAAAATCATTCGGGCTGTGCACTTGGTAATGCTTAACAGAGGGTGTTTCTATCAGGTAATCATCACAGCCCCAGGGTTTTATGAGGCCAAATGCATAACTGAATGTCTCTAAAATCCCCCAAGGGCATAGTACTCTCACTCTCAGTGTACCCCTAAAGTTAATTGACTGTGATATTCTGCAATTTTATTCTCTGGTTTAAGAACTACATTCTTCCGCATTCCTTTTGGAGTTTTGATATGACATCACAAAATTTTTGAAAGGATGATAATAAATTTCAGCTACATGGAATTTTAAGACTTCACCTAGATTAACTCACCAGTGAATCAATTAATGGACCTTATCAAAGAGAGTGTGCAAATATCTGGCACAATAAATCTTTGCATATATTAGGTACAGGCTCTTGGTGTTAAAGATGTATCAGGATTTTTCCTTTTCAAAGGTCTCAACCATTTTCCAATGATTACAAATTAAGTGTACTTCTCATTTATAAAATGATCACCTATAGAGTCTGTCTATGAAAATCCATTAAGATGTCTCCATATTGAAAAAAAAACCCTTTCCATAACAAATCAAAGGAAGCAAGTTTGACCACTGATTCTAGAGAGAGTATCTGCCAAAGCTGGAGATTCATTCAACTTAATCTTGGCAATGTTTGTTTCTTCAGAGCTGTAGAATGGCTGAGAGGGAAAAGGTTATAAATAGAGAAAGCAGAACAAGTTTGACTTAGTCTAAGCCTTCAGGTAAATTAGAGATTATAACTGTACTCCCTTCAGATTTCTTTCAGATGAAGCTGAATGCTTTGCCAAAGTACTCAAAACTTAAAACACTCATGCTACACAGTTTCTTTCCAATCTTCACAGAAGGCCAGATTTCTTCCTGGACATTTACGTAAACTCCTGTGACTGTCAGTGATGATTTTGTATTGGTTATGGGAAGGCTGAATTTGGCCTAAGGTAGCTTATCCTGGAAATAATCACGAAATTCCAATGAAGCTATCCAAAGAGTTTTACAATTAATTGCTTGGAGGGAAATTCACATCTTAGAGTTGTAACGAACTCCTCCTTCGGAAACCTAAATGTCCTCATAGATAAATAGGAAAGCCAAAGGGCAGTACCACATATAAGGAGAACATAAAAGTTACTGACATATCCTGTGGTCATAGAGAAATGGAGAACATCTGCCTCTTTTGCTTCAGAGAGCAAGAGTAAGGCAGAACGATTTTTAGGAACTTTCGTAATTTGCTCATTCAACCGACTATCACCAGACACAGGCAGAGAAATGTAAAGACAGAACTAGTAAACTCAAAAATAATCCTGCAAGAATTTGCATATACTTCCAGAATTCTAGAATAAGCCTTAAACAAAAAGGTGATTAGGTTTCATCCTTGTTAAAAAAAAAAACAAAAAAAAAACAAAAAAAAAAACAAGCATTTAAAAAAAAAGAGTTGAACAACCCATAACTTTCCAGAAAGCCTAGCTTCTAGTGTTTTGCCTTCCCAGCTGCCTGTCCCAGCCTATACACTTAGTAAACATTGCTTGACTTATCTCAAGCCAAAAACTAGAGAAACTTCAATAGTAACACATCAGGAAGTCTAAATATCACCATTTAGATTTGGATTTTGTTTCATATTGCAATGGCTTTAAAAAGAATCAGTTTTTCTAAGAAGAGGCCCGAGATCAAAATTTGTTTTGTTACAAAGCCAGCTCTTGAAATGTGCTACTATTTTGCACATAGCATTTTAGTGATTCATCTAAGACACTTAACTGAAAACATCTTAAGGTCGTATCTACATGATATACCAAAACATCTGGAGGTAAAGTGAAAAGATATTCCATGTGCTAATTTTTTATTTAAATAAATAAATATCTAGCTATTTAGTAATGCGTTTGAATAATAAATGACAAATATTTAGAAAGGTGATGGCTTTGCTTTGGAAATTATCTCTGAAATGTAGCAGATTTTTAAGTGATTTTTTTTTTTTCTTTCAGCCAACAAGTCAATGTAGTTGTTTGCAAGTTAGGCCAGGATGCATTCTGTGCCTAGACAATTTATTCCTCTACTAACCTTCAAAATACTGTCTGGTCACTGACATTCTATCATCTGCATCTTCTATAGCTTTCCCCTAAAAGACCACCTCATAAAGTTTCTCTTCTTTCTCCTTAAGAAATAAGACTAGTGCAAAATATATTATGCATTCAGGAATTTTCCCCCATATATCTCTAAATGTGGGCACTGAACTCCAAATCCAAAACCAGGCTTTAGCAGATGAATGGGATGACTATGGACAAGGTATTTTCCTACACGGTAAAATGGGTAAAATAAAAATTTTATTTATCTAAAAGCCACTAGCAGAGATTAAGCCACATTTGCATCTATTAGTCACCATCTTTTACAAAACATGTCAATTCCTCTTAGAAAATCATCTGTGATCCTTATAACACAATCTGGAATTCTAAAACAGCTCCCACAACCGTCACATTTCTCTCTGGAGAGCACTACCTGCTACCTATGGCAAATATTCATATAACTGATTTTACCTAACTTCAAGGCATGATTGATTCCTTTTTTTTTGGATGGTTAGAGGTTTCGGGGGAGATATTTTTTGAAGGCTGAGGCAAGTGCCATTTAATATGGTGTAGGTACGTTTTCCTGATTTTTAATAATGAGACTAGCAGAGCAAATATTGCAAGGGATATATAATAAATTTTAGCACTGAATGACAAATGGAAACAAGCAGGGCTTCGACGCGAAAAGGTGGTTGGTTCTCCCAGCTGTGTGGTTCAAAAAGTCACACTCGTCTTGACATAGTGAATCACCAAATGGCTCTCCATTTGCTGCCTTGCATTTGCATTAGCTTGTTCGGCTTCTATTTTGATGGTGAATATATTTGCTGCAGCAACCATTAGTAAAAAGGCATGCTAATAACAGTGAAATACAGCTCCACTTGAAAAATGAGGTGCACACAGACCCTAAAGAGCCTTATATCTGTCACTATACCACAACACCGTGTTATGAGTTACTACAGATTATTAAAATAATTTAATGTAGTTATCGCACTGAAATATGTACCCTTCAGCCTGGAAGTGAACGTAGCCTGTGCTCTAATAAAGAACAATTCTAAGAAAGTACCCCAAAGGGTTCTTGCCCAGGTCTAATTATAGGCGGTAAATTTGTTTCCTTCCAGAAAAAAACAAAGAAAAGCTTTTCACTGTCTTTTACCCAATACCAGTGATTACTGCAGGTGTTCCAGAAGAAAGTAAATTCACCTTAATAGTTAGACGTAGTATGTAACTCAAGGATATTGCATATTGCCTTCAATCATCTCTCCGTTACCTGTGAAAGCTGATGGCAAGCCAAAGCTCTCCAGGGTTAACCAGAGGTGCTGGTTACTGCTGTGAACTGTCTTTCCACCTCAACCCCTAGATTACTTTGAATTCAGTATTTCAGTAGCAATCATTTACACTCATACAAGTGTCCTCAGTAATGCCTGGAGGTCGGGAAGGTTTTTCAGTGAGAGCTGTAGTAGCACGAATACCAAAATACGTTATGGAATGATAGAATTGTAGATTTCAGACTGTATGCTGCAGAGGAGGAAACCAAGGTCTAGAGATGTCCTGCTCCTCTCTTCTGGGACATGTGGGATTCTAGGTTATAGCAAGAACTTGTATGAGACTAATATGAAGCCAGGAACTGGGCAGGGCAGGCTTTTGCTGCATTTTCTTTTATACTCTATTTACTTTAAGGCTAGTTGTCCTACAGTTATCCAAATTGATAAAAGCTTGTATTAAGCGTGATGATTCATATTCAAGAGCAAGCCTTGGCTCTAGGAAAGAATTCTTCAAGGATACTTTGTCTAGTGGCAAAGTATGTCAGAGGCAGAACAAGTATTCAACAGCCATCGTGTGAAAGTTATTCAGAACGAGCAATGCCAGACTACTTTTAAGAAAAGCATTTTTGTTACAGGTAGCCGGGAATCTGCCTTTGTTTACGCCATCTCCTCAGCTGGAGTTGTATTTGCCATCACCAGGGCCTGTAGCCAAGGAGAATTAAAATCCTGTTCCTGTGACCCAAAGAAGAAGGGAACCGCCAAGGACAGCAAGGGCACTTTCGACTGGGGTGGCTGCAGTGATAACATTGACTATGGCATCAAGTTTGCCCGAGCCTTTGTGGACGCCAAGGAAAGGAAAGGAAAGGATGCCAGAGCCCTGATGAATCTTCACAACAACAGAGCCGGCAGGAAGGTATGGACTGCAACAGTGCTCGTTTTGTAGACTGCATGGCCTTATAAATCACTTAAGGCAAGCTTATCTTAAGCCTTCCTAGAGTGCTAAAATGCTATCATCACAACTTCCCACTGTCCCCCAGCCCAGAGCTTGTTTGTTCTAAAGAATACCACCAACTGGGTTGAAATATCCCCACCTGCACTCTACCTTCCCTCCCACAGCTAAGCTGAAGGAGTCCACCCACTTCTTTTGGCATTGGGTACAGTCAAGTACCTATGGTCTCTCTGGATACTGTATCATCTAGTCAGAAGATAGCATCTGTGGTTGAGGATAGGGCTGCATCCCACATACCAGTGGGACACTGAATGCTTGTATCTAAGGGGTAGCAAGTCCCAGAACATCTTCTCTCAAACTTATCATGAAAGCAACTCACCAGGCATGGCTTGTTGGCTTCTTCTAGATTCAGGGAAGCTCTTTTCAGAACCAGAAGCTGCTTTCAGTCTTAAAAGCCCCACCTTGGGCTTTTAAGGGGTTTCTGGTACTGGACGAGGAAGTGGATTAGGGGAAGACATGCCCCAAAGAGGCACACTGGCCCCTTAACCTCTAGTCCTGACTAACCTCTTGGGCTGTGGGTACCTGGTCAATATTCATTCCCTAACTCCCATTTGTTAGATGAGGAAATAGACCCTCCAGTGCTCAAGGTCACATGGAGAATCAGAAGAAAAGCCAGGACTAGAATTCAGGTTTCAACTCCCAGCCCTGGGGTGGTTTGGCCTAGGATTAAACCATTTCAATGCCAGTGTTCAGATCCACTGATGAGCCATGTCTTTGGGCATGGTGGCTTGACCAGAATAACTAGAGAATCTGAATGCTGCACATTAGACCTTTGTGTAAGAAGCATAAACTGGTTGGCTAATCAAACATTCAGTCAGATACATTCTAAAATAATCTAACTGCCAATGAGAAGAGATAACTATAATTTGTCTTTTATCAACACCAAATAAATATGTTCTTGACATTAATATGTAAAGAAAGATCAGCATAAAATTGAAAAGTCCCCATGGGGGCTTTAATAGGAAAAAAGAATAGAAAAGAATGCAGATCTGTTTGGATGAAAACCCTTTTACTAGGCTCACAGAGGGAACAGATCTCATTTAAAGGAATTTGGAAGGAAAGAAGTCTTGCTTAGCACATGGAATAAGATGAGTGTGACCTGAGCAGTTTACAAATAGTACCTTTCTTGAACTTGGAAAATCAACATTCCTAATTTTCACAAATTTATGAACTTATAGTGACTACTGCCAAGAATATAGACTACGGTTGTGCAATCCTACAACTGTGGTAATTACCATTTGTGCAATGGTTTAGATAAGGAAAAATTTACATTGACCTTTGTTTTGACATTGATACCATATGTATAGGTTATAAAGTGTGGCGACTTTGATAGGAGAATGCTGCTTAATTATTCAAGCACAGTATGTGGTTGGATCTCTCAGACTATCTGTACAGATAAGAGCATATGGTCATACACTGCATCCAAAATAACGTTGACTCATCAAAATAAATGTTAATTTTGCTTAATAGATCATTAGATATTGAATGTTTCTACTCTTCAAGACAATAGATCTTAGCTATTATATCGTAGGCTCTGAATAAACATGCTTTTTAATGTAAATTACATGATTCCTCACTGTGTAGAGGTGAACAGCTGTCAGGCCTCAGATATTCTCCTGCCTACTCTGCAAAACTTAGGAGGCTACTTTTGATTGGAATAAAAGTGCACACACTGACTTTTTAAAATGTGGCTTTAATTAATGGTGGGTGGGCAGACTTTTTCAAGGAGATGCATGATGTCAGTGAATATGAACTTTAATGAGAGTAAATGTATTGAGATAAACATGCGTCTCTAATTCTCTTCTTGCGGTCATTAGACCCCCAGTCTCTACTCCCCCTTTGTACCAGCAGAAGGTCTGTGGAATCAAAATGAGAACAGGCTGGGCTTGAGTTTGAAGGCAGGCCTCCTGAGCTAAGCCTCTGACTGGCCTAGCTCTAGAAAACCCCAGCCTCCAAGGCTGAGAGCCACATCAGTTCATTTTTCTTTCTTCTTTGTGCTTTTCAGTATTTCCCAAATTGTCCACTACGAACATCTTCTACTTTTTAAAATGGGGGGATGGGGTGGGGTAGGGAGCAAGGGGGCAGGGCCAATACATTTGAAAAGAAAAGCCATCTATTCCAAGATTGTTCTGCTTAGCCAACGCTACAAATCAGAATTCAGCACTGCCATTCACAACAGGCCTTAACTTTCCCCTAATATTTGAGCAGTTTAATTCTTTTATTATAGCAGCTGGTTAGAGCACCCTCATGTGTCTCTGTACTGTAATATCATTTTAGATCTTCCATCACTTTATTTTAATCACAGCTTCAACAGAATTTGTAATGATGCTTCTTTCCTTCATGTTTTCTTGGAACTCATCTGAAGTCTAGTTTTCTGCCTCCAAACAGGACTATTGATAAGTCTTGAAAAGATAAATCTACCTTGTTCAAAACAAACATTTTATCAAAAAAGACAGTCCATGGCTTCTCTTAGCAGTTCTTTTTAGATCTAAAGAAGCCATGCTATGAAAACTTCTAAATTACATTTTAAGATAGGTTAAGGTAAATTTCAGGTGAAAGTTACTTGGTTGATAGTCACCATTTGTTTCCTTTCAGGATCTTGAAAACAGCTTTAAATTAGCCACTCTTTCTACATGAAATGATCACAACTTCTTTTACCTTTCCTAAGAGAATCTGTCTCAAAATATTCCATGTACCCAATCAAATACTGCCCTTTAATCACTAGACATTTCCATAATAAGAATAAGAGGAATTCCGTAAAAATACTTTTCCCCAAAAGTATTTCTTACCATAGTGAAGATGGAACAAGGGATGTGAAGCGAGACCTACCTTCGTTTTAACCCTGCAATACCGGTGGCTTAGATCACTGAATTCAGGCTCTTTCAGATGTAAAGAGGATTACGTAGTGCTACGGAAAGACAAGGGTAAAGTGAATAGCACAGAACCTGGCAAGTAGTAGGTGCTCAGTAAAAGCTAGTCCCCCCTTCCCCCTTTAGTGACGTGAAGGTTATCTGTAACTCAGGGTACAGAATCAGGCACAAATCCAGTTTGAACTAGTACTTAGGATTCAATCTGATCTCTCCACGTCCCCATAGGCTCATCTTCGGTACAGTCTAACATACTAATAAAAAATAGGCATACGGCATTAGCTAATGTACAAAAGACCATCAAAATCCTTTGTAATTTGATCTTCTAAAAAACCCCTATTGGAATAAAAAACAGTATTAGTATTTCTATTTTTCAGATGACGAAACTGGGCCTTAGAGGGATCAAGTGACTAACACATAGGGCCATACAATCGTGAAGTGCTGGGCTTGGGGGCTCAAACCCATGGCTTTCATCTTTTTGTCCTTATCTACCTTTCCATGTTGTCTCTGTTGAGAATTTCTGAGAAAGATAAACACACAGCATTTCTGTACTGAAAAAAACAAAACAAAACAAAAAACAGCAGCAGCAGTCCTTGGAAGGTAGTTTACTGGTGATATTTTTTTCTTCTTTGTGTGTGTCTTTAACTTTACAAGTTTCCTCAACTGAATATGTATTATTTATTAATAAAAGGGAAAACCTTGTTTAAATACCAAAAACATAACTTCTAGTCACCATGAGCATGCCCAAAGCTTATTTGGTGGATTTCCAAAATTTCAACTCAAGGCACTGCAAGTTCTAGAGCACTGTTCCTATGTGCTGTTGGACTAAATTTGGGAAAAGCACTGTTTCTGGTGCTGTCATATGTAGAAAAGAATAAGACAAAATCCTGACCACAAGAAACTAAATTTTAATCAGGGAGACAAGTGAAATACAATTGCGAGGCAAGCTCTATGCTAGATGGTATAATAGAAGAATCACCCAAAGGGCCAGTTAGTTGAGGAGAGAAAGGTTGTGTCATAAAAGAGCTGGGTGTTGAAGCTGGAGATAAAGGTTTCCTATGGCTGAGATAGGGAAAATGCTTTCCAGGATGAAGGGACTCCAGACAAAGTAAGATATGAGAGTAGAAAGAACATCTAAGTTGAAGAATGACAAGGGTACTAGGGTAGAGCTCATGGCTGAGAATTAATAGGAGCTGAGGCTGCAAATTTGAGTCTCGGCCAGATCTGGAGAGCCTCAAATGCCGTGCTGAGATATTTGGGTGCTGCTGTGAAGCAATGGGAAAGTATTGAACAATGCAGGAGATGTTAAATACTTAAGTTCCAGTTTTATGTACTGTTAATTTCTCTAGAGTCCACTTTAAAAGAATGATAGATTTCAAAGTTCAAATCTTCTGTAACAGGTTTGAAAGAATGACTTTAAAAAATAGACTCACTAGGAAACTTATGAGAAATTTCTACCTCCCTGAATTTTATTTTCAGCCTTACCTATACATATAAGGACTGATGCAGACAGTAAGCTTCCTGATGGATAGTAATAAAAAATTAGCATATGGCAACTGTGTTGCTATTTATATTTTTAACATAGTGTTTACATTGTTATTGGCTCATTAGGGGTTCTTAGCTATTGACATCATGTTGACTGAGGCAACATGGAGGCTGGGGCTCTGGACACTGGCTCTAATACTTGAGCATGACCTTGGACAAGTTACCTAACAAGGATTGCTACAGAAAATAAAATAGATACACATATGCACCAGGTTTTAAGCAAGCCTAGGAGGTAGGTACCATTACTATCCATATTTTCCGTATGAAGAGACTAAAGTCTACATAATAGGGTGGCTGGAATTAGGAAACAAGTTGAATTTATTTCCTAGCTGAAATTCAAACTTAACTTAGCCTCCTGTATTTTACATTTATATATATTTAGATATCCTGTATTTTATATGTGAGAAGTTTGGAGGGCAAAGGATCCAGAGTTTCTAGTTCTGTGCTCTGCCCAATCCAGCACCCCTCAAGGTCAGTGCTATTGAGCGCCGGACCTGCCCCCGAGCTCGGCCCACTGAGGCGCCAGCACAAAGCAGATACTTCCAAGTTCTGACTACAGGAAATACCTCCAAAGTCAACACAAATGGATATTGTACAAGATGTAAGCGTAGCCTTACAGGCAAGTAAATCTTGGGCCTAATAAAGACTTCCAAGAATAGATCCTATGATGCCACTTAAGATAAATAATACACAACGGGTCTGAACCAAGAGAACTGGGTGTGATGAAGAAGAAATCACTCTCGAAAAGTAAGGACTATCAACAGAAAAGAAAGTGATAAAACTGAACTGAATTACAGAGCCAGACTGCTTTAACCTCCTGTATATCCTCATCTTCCTTTCAATAATGTTGAGCATCTTTTCGAAGCACAACTTTCACTTAGTACAGATTTATGTTCTGACTGGCCTTCTCTGTTCATAAAATTAAACGCATTCTGAAAAATTAGATCAGTTCTGCCAGCCTCACCTCTCTCGTGTTGGACCCAAAGACAGAATGTTTTTGATACTGTCAATCTTTCACCACGTATGAATCAAAAACTAACCAGAATTAAAGTCCCAAAGCAGAGAAAACTGTTAACAAAATTGTTACAGTTCCAGGTAAAGTTCTATTGTTCATAGAAAATGTTTTTTAGACTGGCCTCATTAGTCAATAAGAATTATTATATACATGGTTAGTCAACGGTAATGTTCTTGATTCCACAAATAAGTTCCACACCTTATATTTCCTAGCTAAGCCCACCCACAGTCACTGTTTTTAAACAATAACAGTGCTCAAGAAATCACAATGTCTTATATAAGTTAATAAATGATTGCATAAGCAAATCAACTGCACAGTTTGCTAATAAATATTCCTTGTTTTCCTAGTTCCAGAGCATGTATGTTTGAAAGATATGTTGGTCTGGTTTTCAGTAACTCTTATTAGAGATGTGGACCTGTCAAAGGGATTTAATTGTTAATAAATGTACTTGGCTTTAAGCCAGCATCTGAAAATTAAATAATATGTTTTTAATGTGTGTTTCCCTCAGGAAAACTGATATAGGACCAGAAATATGGTAGTTGCTTTGTGGCATACACCCAACTAAAAAGTGAAGTACTAACACTTCTTCAAATGCTCAAGTTAAACTAAATACTTTAGTTGAAACATAGCATGTAAAGACCTAAAATAAATTCTAAGCAGGATTTCTAAAGCAAGGTCAGTAGTTAAGTTTGCATAGATTTCACAGGGTATAAGGTGGACTGCCCGTTTTCTGATAGGGAGAGAATCAGTATAGCAGGACACAGGGGTCATAAACTGAGCAAAATGCAGGTACTTACAAAAAAAATTCTCATGATCTGCAAAGAAGTCATAAAGACACCCTGGCGTTGCTTGGGCTCCATCTCCAAAAAGCCTAAGTTAAGAGACTAAAATTTCACTCTCCTTGGGAGAAGTCTGTCTTATTAAAACTGTCAAAATAATTCTTTGTGGACTAATTTGATGCGCAAACACTAAATGTAAAAACTTTCGTAGAACCCATCCACTGAAACCAGAGACCATGAACCCCCCAGAAGTTCATAAGAAAGGCTGGCAGAGTGATTTAAAGTGTCAACCTGGTGTCAGACAGGCTTGGGGTACATCCTGCCTCAGCTACATTGCCTGTGAGACCTAGGGCAAAGTCCTCAGGGTCTAGGTATCTCAATATCCTCATCTGTAAAATGGGGATGAAAATAGTATATGCCTTATATGCTTGTGTGGATTAAATAAAAGTGCTTAAATCAAGTGCTCAGCATGGCTTAACTTATGGTAAGATCCTAATGAATGCTATGCCTTGTTATTATGCTCTGACCTTTAGTTGGGATAAATATAAAATAGAATTGTTCTAGCTTGCACAATGCATGTATTTCCTTCTTCCATGCCCCCCATTTTTTTTTTAAAAAGAACAGTCAGACTTTTGTTTCTGTGGGATAGAATATTAATATTTATAAGTTTCTTAAATTCTAAGAGTAGAAAATAGCCTCTGCAGACCTGAAGGCTTAAAGTGCTCAAAATCAAAGATTTAAGGGCCATCAAAAATCTACTAAGATTTTAGCACTGACAGAACGATGAGCTTACTGAAGATTTTTTACTGAGATAAGTTATATATTACGCTAAAAATGGTTTCTATGAGGCTAAATGCCAAAAGAGTACTCCTGTCCTCAGCAGTCACACTTATTCATCTTTTTAAAAGTAGTGGACTTCCCTGGTGGCACAGTGGTTAAGAATCCGTCTGCCAATGCAGGGAACCGGGTTCAACCCCTGATCTGGGAAGATCCCACATGCCGCGGAGCAACTAAGCCCGTGTGCCACAACTACTGAGCCTGCACTCTAGAGCCCGCGCTCCACAAGAGAAGCCACTACAATGAGAAGCCCGCGTACACTGCAACGAAGAGTAGCTCTCGCTCGCCGCAACTAGAGAAAGCCTGTGCGCAGCAACAAAGACCCAACACCGCCGAAAATAAATTAAATAAATCATTTAAAAAATAAAAAAATAAAAGTAGTCATGTCAAATGAGCAAAGGTTTAGTGATGAGATGCCACAGAGTAAACACTGGTGGGATTAAGCATATAGTGAGGGGAAGTGGCTGATGAGGAATTGTGCTGGGCCCCTGGGGGATATAAAAAGCCAGGAGGGCTGTGAGAATTTACAAAGAGGGGCCTAAGGAGTAGGTTGAAAATGGAATCTTGACAGCAGTCCGCATCAAAAATCAAAGAAGGAAGTGGTACCAGAGACCTTTTAGAAAAGATTCGAGACAAAGTGGGAAACAGGACCTAAATGTGTCATGGGCTGAGGCCTGTTTCTGGAAGAAGCTTTCAGCATCGCACATTGGAGAGAGACAGCAAGTCACTGTAATCGATTCTTTTTCGAGTTCTTTCTGTTATAAAAACAATACTCACACGAACAAAAGTAACAAACTGAGCAGTGCAGAGGTGTGTCTCACAAAATGAGAACATTTCCTCCCCTCACAATCCTTGTCTCCTTCCAGAACATTTCAAAGTGCAATAGGACTCAAGGCTGTGGACAGAACATATACTATTTCACCTCTTCCTTCCTCCCTCAGACCTCATTAAAATTATAGTAATGGAATAAAAATGGCTTAAATCAGCAATAAAGAGAATAGTCAAAGAAATGAGAGAACTCAACAAATTTCTGGAAAGTGGAAAGGGAATGAAGAAATCACAACATAAAGCAGGATGGAGAAGCCTCAGCCTAGAAGAATAAAAGCAGATGATGGGGGGGAAAACAAAAGCAGATGAGGAATGTGGAAACCAAGATACCCTGAGAAAATGTCAGATACAAATGAGCACTGGAGAGAAGCATAGGGCTGAAAATTGGGATTAACTGAAAAACCCATTGGTGGCATAAAGAACCCCATCCCCTCCCCTTCACCTCCAAGCAGAACTCTTGGAAGTCTAGTGTCGAACCTTCTAGGCTTTCTGCAGTTAGAGTCTCCAGAACAGCCAGTGTCCTACCTACTCACTAGAAATCAAACCTCTGGTCCACAAGCCCCACCATATAACCAGAGTACCTAAATACTTTTTTATGACTTCACTCTTAAATATGAAGAGACTGTCCAAGAATTACCGTATATTTTATTAAATTCAGAAGCATAAAAGAAAGCAAACAAACAAAAAAGCAGTAAGTCAGGCAGAGATGAGAAGAAAATTTTTTAAAAGCCAAGAAGATCCAAGAAGATATTAATATCCATGAACAACAAGAATGGATGCTTTGAAAAAGTGGCAATTAGAGAACAAGAGAGAACTTGGAAGAGAAAGCCAAAGAAATCTCCCAGAAAGTAAAACAAAAAGCCCAAAGGACAAATGGAGAACCATAAACATCACCTCTCTTTCCCACTTGAGTTTGAAACCAACTAAAAAACGAACAAGGGAGGTAGATAGAAGGAGTAACAGCGTCCTTGCAGGACTGGAAAAAAGGCTGCACTGGAGGGTGCAGTTTTGAAGCTTCGACTCCACCGGGAGCTGGGCAGACTTACTCACCCCATCCCAGGCTGCGCACCGGGGCCCTGCAGGGAGCCCCTTGCTGAAGGGCAGGAGCTGATCATAACTCATCTGCTCCACAGGCAGGCAGATGCCCAAAGAGAAGGAACCCAGGCACACAAGCCCTGCTCCTTCTTTTAAACTCACCAGTTGGATAAGTCAGTTGTCCTACCCTGGGGAGAAATGAGTAAGGGGATGGAGAGAGCCAGGAGTGTTAGTCTAATGGAATTTATTCCTCAAGAAGCCAGGAAGAAAGTATTAAAACTATAAAAGAGAAAATATGAGACATGGAGGATTGAGTCAGAAGGTTCAGCAACTTGACTAAGTAGAATGCCATAAAGAGACTAAAAAAGTGTGTGTGTGTTGGGGGTGGGGTGGCATATTAAGAGAAAACTCTCAGTGATGAAGTTTCTAGATCAAAAGGGCCCACTGAGGGCTGAGCAGGACTAATTTTTTAAAAATCCTAAATATATCACTGTGATATTTCAGAACTCCAAGGATAAGGGAAGGTTTCTAGAACCTTTCCTGTGGGGGGTGGGGGTGAGAAAGTGGAATGAAAACAATAATCAGTTGCCAGAGAATCAGCCAGACATCAGACTTCCCATCTGTAACACTAGAGGCCAAAGCCTGTGGAGCAATAACTTCAGTTCTGAGGGAAAATTATTTTCAACCCAGAATTTTAAAACCAGACAAACTATTAGCCAAGTGTGAAGGCTGAATAAAGACATCTTAACACACAAGATTCAGAAAATGCATCCCCCATGCGCCTTGAAGGAGTTACTCAAGAAGGGGCTGCAGCGAAGGGAAGGAATGACCCAAAAAAAGAGAAAACATGGCATCTGGCAGAGCAGAGTGTCCACCTAGGAGGGCAGGATCCCAGCTGTGTCCAGATGGGACTAAGAAGATGCAGGACCATGGAACCCGCAGGAAACGAGGGGAAGTAATGGAACAGGTGAAATGAGCCTGAGAGTGGAAGATATTAGGTTACAGTAAACACACTTGGTAGCAAGTGTGTGTGTGTGTGTGTGTGTGTGTGTGTAAAATGACAAACCAAGTAGGGCAAAATATTTAGTAATTGGCAAATCTGAATGAAGAGTTCATTGTACTATTCTTGCAACATTTCTGTAAGTTTGAAATCATTTCAAAACAAAAAGTAAAAACAGCAAAATCTATTAGTAATCCTAAAAAAAAGAAAGAAAGAAAAGGACAGGCCCTGCTGACGGAGACTGGGAAGAAGAAGGGGAGGAGGAAGGAAGGGCTGCAAATATCCTCATCTCATAAGAAAGAGCACCAGTAACTTTTGGAACTAGAAGAGATGTAAGGGTGCTCCTTGAAGTTGGAGAGATCATCAGAACCAACGTTACAGAACCATGTTGGGAGCTGGGGTGAGGGAAATGAGGTGTGAATTAAGTTCTCACCCCCCATAAGAAGTCTATCAGCAACTATCTAACGTTGACCGATACGTAAATAGAGCGACAGGCAGGGCTGCCGGACTCAGCTGCGCCAACCGTGCGTGGCGCCCCTCTCCAGAGGGCTCCATTCACTGCACTGTCACTGTAGATTTGTTTAGTTACGAAGAGAATTTTCTGGTGGATGTCCGTATAGTATCTGGAGGATGGGATGTCCTTCTGTTTCCCACAAAGCTGGCGGTCAGCTAGCACAGAACTGGTCGTATAGACATTTGGGGAACCACCACAAGGGCAGAATGCATTTAAAGTGACCGCTCTGGGGTTGTGCCGTGCAGACCGGGAGGGGAGATAAGAGGAGAGGGTATAGCACAGGGCTATTGCTTTTCACTGTCTTTTCTGGACTATTTGATTTTTTCAAATCATGCGCACACAGCTCTTTAATTTTAAAATTTGAAAGTAATAATTAAAAACAAACAAACACAAAAAAGCCCCAGACTGGCAGCGCCTGGGATGTATGTCTCGAGGTCCCCCCCCCCCCCCCCCCCAACCCCGACCGCTTCCTTCGCTCATTTCCTTTAAGGTGCAAATAAAAGGTCTGCAGCCGCTCCATCAGCGGCCTGCGGGGGAAGCCCACCATTCCCTCAGCCAGCGCCTCCCGAGACCGCGGGGGAGCGTCCCTCCGGGCAGGACCCTCCACTGCAACCTGTCTCTCTGAGATTTAAGGTGCAAATAAAAGGTCTGCAGCCGCTCCATCAGCGGCCTGCGGGGGAAGCCCACCATTCCCTCAGCCAGCGCCTCCCGAGACCGCGGGGGAGCGTCCCTCCGGGCAGGACCCTCCACTGCAACCTGTCTCTCTGAGAGCGCTTGGCTTTTACTCCACTGGTCGCCATCTTTCGTGCCCTCCAAAGCAGCACTAGCGCAAACTGCTGCTTGTGGGAAATTTTCCCTGGAGGTCAGAACATTTTGGAGACATAGGGTGGGACACAACTTCTAATTCAGTCATCAGATATCCCAGTTCCTAGGACCTAAGTCCTAAGACCGACCCCTCCACGAGTTTCTCACCTGCTCCGGCCCTCCGTGGGCCCCGGACCCTGGCCGTGGTGCGCGGACTCCTTTCCTCCTCTGCTGCTTTCCCGGGTGTGGACTTGATTCTCAACCTGGCTGCGTATTAGAAGCACCTGAGACCGGAAGTACCATCAAGGCTGGGCCCCACCCCCAGGGCAGGTTCTGGTATATTCAGCTCCGGGAGAGGCCAGGGTCTCTGTGACCGGAAGGGTCCCCAGGTGATTTTAATGTGTATCCAGAAGGAGAACCACTGCTCTGTTCTCTCTAGGTGCCAGAGAACAATCCCCAAATTCCTGGGGTTTTTTTGTTTTTTTAACTCTTTCCAGATCAAGCAGCCCCTCAAATGGCAGCCAGATTGTAAATGAACATTCTTTCCCTTCCTTCTTCTCTGTGTATGCACACATACGCAGGCCTTTAAAAAGTGGATCATACCACATATACTGTTCTGCATTTTGCTTTTCATCTGACATCCTTTTATATTGTAAGAATGATCTACATCATTATTAATCAAAGACCACATCATATTCCTTTATTAAGCACATACCATAATTTGCTTAACCCTTGTCCTGTTGATGTCATTTGGTTTTTTCCTAATATTTTGCTATTGCTAATTATGCTGCAGTGAACATCCATGTGGGTATGCATCCTTCAAAACTTGTGCAGATATTTCCAGAGTGTAATCGCAAGGTCAGGGGATACCGTACATTCTCACCAACAGTTTGTTATAGCATCTCCTTTCCGTACTCTTACCAACACCAAATATTATCAAATTATCAATCTTTTTCCTATTTGCTAACCTGCTAGGCAAAGAAAAAAAGGTGTTTCATTGCTTCAGTTTGCATTTCTCTGATTACTAGTGAAGTTGACCATCTTTTTGTCTCTTTGTTAGTACTTTGTATTTCTCCTGTGAATGGCCTGTTTCATAGATTTTTGATGACAATTAGTTTGGAAGATGCGATGTAATTCCTCCCCATATCTCTCTCTACGACTTTTCTGCCCCATTATAATAGGTCTCTAATATTATTCACTTAATTCTTGATTTATTCAAAAGGATAGAGGGAAGCAGAGTATGCACAATTCAAAAGTTGAGAAAAACACAGTGCAATTTATATAAAGATTTTAAATGTGTTTTTAGAAAGAGCATGGATCTGGGAGTGAGACATATCTGATTCACATCCTAGTCTGCCTCTGTCTAGCTGGGTGACTCTGGGGAATTTTACTTTCCTCACTGATCCCAGGTTATGTGGGAAAAATAATCCGCTTTGCCTAATCATGGTAATTAGGTAAGATAATGGGCGGAGCCTGGCACATAGTGCAGTACTCAATATGTGGTGCGTATTATTATAACGTTATTACAACATTTGAATATTGGAATTCTTCCAGACTAGGCAACCTTATCGTGAGCTTCTCCATCCCATTTCTTACTCTTACCTCAACTACTGTCTAAGTCAGGCCACCTAGCCTTAGGTCCCTTCCCTCTGCCTCGCTGATGGAGTGGGGTATTGCCCTCTTCAAGGTTAAGGGTTTGAATTTCAAGTCTGCAAACCTGGGACATAGAAGAGGTGGAGGTAGCACCCAGGTGTGATTGAGCACTTCTCGGACTGTGTGTTAGGAATGGGGCCTGGAGATGCAAGCAAACCCAGTACCAGAGAAGGTGTCTCACTTTCCCCCTTGGTTAATTGTCAAGCCCGTGATTAATCCACAATCAAGAACTGACCTAGAGTCTGTCATACAGAGTGAAGTAAGTCAGAAAGAGAAAAACAAATGCTGGATGCTAACACATATATATGGAATCTAAAACAAACAAACAAAATGGTTCTGAAGAACCTAGGGGCAGGACAGGAATAAAGACGCAGACGTAGAGAATGGACTTGAGGACACGGGGAGGGGGAAGGGTAAGGTGGGAGACGAAGTGAGAGTGGCATGGACATGTATACACTACCAAATGTAAAATAGCTAGCTAGTGGGAAGCAGCCGCATAGCACAGGGAGATCAGCTCGGTGCTTTGTGACCACCTAGAGCGGTGGGATAGGGAGGGTGGGAGGGAGACGCAAGAGGGAGGGGATATGGGGACATATGTACATGTATAACTGATTCACTTTGTTATAAAGCAGAAACTAACACACCATTGTAAAGCAATTATACTCCAATAAAGATGTTAAAAAAAAAAACAAAAAAAGAACTGACCATGGTTCCAGTGGAAATACTTTCGGTTATAAGTAACAGACCCCGGGGACACTAAATAATGAGGAAAACTTAATATCTTGGATCACGAGAAGTCTGGAGGCAGGGCAGGGCCGCAGTGGGTTCATTCAAGCAGTTCAGCAACACCCTCCAGAACCCAGTTCTTCCTGTCCTTCCAGACTGCCGTCTGCAGCTTGTTGCTTGTCCTGCACTGGCTGCCTCATGTCCCAAGGGGGCTGCTGCAGAAAGTTGCATCCAGAGACAGAGAAAAGGACTTTCTCCCCTTTTAAAGAGTGAAGAAACCTTTCTTACAAGCCTCCCAACAGATTATTCCTAACATCATATTGGCCCAAATTGAATCACCACATGCCCTCTGCCGAAAAAAATCAGTAGCAATTAGTATTATTGATTTGGGCTGCTCTGAGTCAGAGAGAAGCCGGGCCACTTCTGAAGCACGTGGCTGCCCAACACCTGAACAGAAGTTAGCAAGGAAGAGGGAAGTGGCTGCTGCCACTCAACAGGGAATGATGATGATGATCAACAGGGTGTACAACTGCCACTGCTGTGTGTATGTATAAGGACTCACAAGGTGTATTTTAAATTAATATGCAAACCCTTCAGTTACCAAGTTCGAACTTTGCAACCTGGAAACTTAGTATTACAAAGAAAGGGAAGTGATGTTTCCTGTTATTTTTAAATCTAGGAGCATTACTTATGAGTAAATAACCCAGCTTTTAAAGGAATAAGCTTTGAAGAATGAGCATTCATAGTCAATTCCCAAGCAGTTGGCATGGAGTGAGTCCTGTGTGGCTCCATCGCGATCTTAGGATAGAGGGCTCCCGGACAGGTGACCAAAATGGGGCACACTGGGGGAGCCAAGACGGCCCCCCTAGGGGTGTTTCTCTGGCAGAGGCCTGCTGTCCAATTCACCCGGTGAGCCTCATACCAAACACCTGGAATATAAAGATAGGGGGCCAGGGTGGGGGCCATATGGGGAGTGTAGTTCCAGAAAAGGAGTTCATTCTAAGAAATCCTTTAAAGATGCCCAGATCCCTGGGACCTGGGAGACCAAACTAATGCCATTTCTCCTGCTTCCTTCTCTGTCCTTCCCTCCAAAGCTGGCTCATCCTGAAGAGGACAGATTTCAAATGTAACAGGGCACAGTCCTCCATGAGGGGCAAAGCGGGAAACATGTGGTGGCAAGGCCTGAGCTGGGAAGGGGATGAGTGAATGCACAACTGGGGAGCCACCATTCTGTCTCGGCTCCTTTTAGAATGCTTTTGTGGGTCTGACCTTCTGGAATGATGAGCATTTCTGCACACGTAGTCCTATTGATACTATAGCCTTGTTCAGAAACTGAGTCTGTGGAAGAGGAAACACCAGGGCAGAGTTACCTGGGGTGAGGCTCCGGGGAGGGAGAGGCAGCCTGGAGCATTGGTTTCTGTGGAGTACAGGGGAGGGTGAGCTAGGGGGCTGCAGGGAGCTCCACCTGGGCTGCGTTCTGGAGCCACCCGCCCATACCCCATACCTAGACCAATCATACCAGAACCTTAGGGAGTGGGCTGAGCAAGGTTCCAACTACCACCTCCAAGTTCTTAGAAATAGGTCTCTCAATGCATTACCCTAAGAATTTTGTTCCTAGTACCACCTTGAATAATGTCATCAAGGGGTTTCATTCCCCTTCTGCCTATGCCCCCCACCCTTGATACCCTCTGTCTTGGACATGCAAATGGAGAGGATGGGGACCCTCAAAAGGCAGGTTTCTCCTCCTCTGCTCCATGACTGAGCTGAGGACCAAAGGCTCAGACTTGAGATCTTCAAGGCCCGTCTCCCCCACTGCCTTTTTCTGAGTGTCACTGTGCTTTTGTTATCTGATGAGGGAGCCCCTAATTATCCCACTTGCCTCTGCTTCCTCTCTACAAAAGAACAGAGCGAGCCCAGCCCTTTCTGCTAAGCTGAATAACTTGGGCAAAGTTGAGTGATAATCTCCCCAGTTTAATGTCACCCTGAGGGTCACCAATGGACTTTTCCAGTGTACCCTGACTCTGTCCTATACCAGCTGTGTAACCTTGGACAAGTGCTTTAACCTCTGTAAGTCTTGCTCCTCAATCACTGCAAAATAAATACTGTAGCACAGGATTGTTGTGAAGATCAGGGTCATCAAGATAGAGTTCAGAAAGCATTATCACAATGCCCAGAACATGGAAAGCACCTCAGAAATAGGACCAATTACTATTATTGTTTTATTGAAAGAAAACGGGCTTAGCGATTACTTTGTTAATTTGAGTAATAGGATACATTTCCAATATATTGATAGTAAAGCTATATTTTTTTAGAAAATACTCCAATTCATTCCCTCATTCTTCAAGCCGGCCCCATACCCCAGTAAATTCAAATTAATGGGGCTTTAGTTATCCCCCTAGGGAAGCTCATTCGCAGTCAGGTGCTGCCCCCCGCCACCTGCTGCAGTGTGGTATGGCTGAAGAGACCAGCAAATGACCCCAACATCTCCCAGTCCTGAGCCCCAGGATCCTGGGTCTTTGGTCACTTTTTTTTCCCTTTTGAAAAAAATTTATTTGATTGAAGTATAGCTGATTTGCAATGCTGTGTTAATTTCTACTGTGCAGCAAAGTGATTCAGTTATACATATATATACATTCTTTTTCATATCCTTCACATGTACGTGCTGGAGTCCGCCTCCACTGAACTTGCCCGTCTTCTCCCACAGGCTGTAAAGCGGTTCTTGAAACAGGAGTGCAAGTGTCATGGCGTGAGTGGCTCATGTACCTTGAGGACCTGCTGGCTGGCCATGGCCGACTTCAGAAAAACGGGCGATTATCTCTGGAGGAAGTACAACGGAGCCATCCAAGTTGTCATGAACCAGGATGGCACTGGTTTCACTGTGGCTAACAAGAGGTTTAAAAAGCCGACGAAAAATGACCTCGTGTATTTTGAGAATTCTCCAGACTACTGTATCCGGGACCGAGATGCAGGTAAGTTCAAAACACTTTATTCACGGCACCTAATTCTTCCAACAATCAGCACCCTGCAATTTAAATGCAGAGTTAAAATTTAAATGCAAAGTTCTGTATTTTCCGTCTGCCAATCCTATAAGCGCTTTCTGCTGCCTTCAGCTTCAAAGCTCAGGTTCTTTATAATTCATATTTAAAGTGCACAGAGAGCTCTCCTAAGCACCTGGAGAAACCGGTTGATAATGTGCAGATTTTGGAGAAATGGGAACCCCACAAGAATGCACATGGCAAAAAGTCAAAGTATGCAGATGAGCAAAATTCTTCAGCCTGGACAGAACTCTAATTAGTGGGTTAATGTCCATATGCATAGAAACACAGCATCTTTCCTGTGATCCTGAGGCTGAGAGGAGGACAGCTTTGCGGTGTATCTGCTGCCCCTTTAAATCCCACCTCTGTGACTGTGGAGAGAGTCCCAGGGATTTACAGTTAGCCTGTTCTGAAATCCTCCATACTTCACACTCCCTTGCTCTTTCCACAATGCTCAGAAGTTGCCAAATACTTGAAAGCAAGAATTCATCCCCACTGGCTCAGCGTAAGAGGCAGTTCGTTTATTAAAGCCACACCCTTCCCTTGACGACGGCACCTTCTCTGTCCTGAACTCACTCAAAGAGCAGCTCCGTCAGCCTTAGCGCAGCTGTTGCCACCTGTGGGTTTTATACGTGTGCTTTCCTCCACCTCTTGCCCCTCCCAGTCAGCGCTGAACTCCTTGCTTAGCACAGTCCATGCAAAGACTCTGGTACAAACTAAGAATGAGTACAAGTCTCAGTGGAGAGGAGGTGATGGAGAGCCCACAGCCAACTTGGCTGAAGCCAACTTTTCAGACTTAGTAGAAAGCAAGGGAATTCATTACCAGGAAAAACATCCTCGAATTCAAATTCTGAGTTTGTTTTTCATTCCAAAGTAATTGCAAAGGAAACAGTAAAACAGTGCAGACGTCAGCAGCTCCTATCACAGGTCTGACCAAGAGGCATGGGGAATGTCACAAGAAGTCCAAAGCCTCTTCTTTGTCCCCCAAGTGGTTGAATTTCCTTCATGGTTTGATGAGCTGGTTCTTTGCAGCACTGGAGCAAGTTTGTACATGCAGCCTCTGGATTAATAACTGCTGAGCGAAAGGGCCAGATGCTGTGCCCTGCTGCATTCCTCACATGCTTTGCGACCTCTAAAAAGTCATCCTACCTGTCAGGCCAAAGTTTCGCCGAATCCCCAAGAAACATGTGCGTTGGTACAGGAGGGTCCCAGAGGTCTGGGTCCCTCTCTGCCATTAACTAGCTGCTTAACCTCAGGCTCCTCAGACGGGCATGGGGCTGATGACATCAGGGTCATTTTAGGAACTATGTACTGACTCCTGTGTGCCAGATACTGGGCTAAGACCATTGCACACATGGTCTTATTTAATCCTTAGAGCCTCCCTATGACATCAGTGCATTGGAACTGATTACTGAAAAAAAAAAAAAAAGACTAAGAAGAGGGTGGCTCCTGGTTGATCACCACCAACCAAGAACCAAATTCACATCTTATATTTTGAGATCAGATAAGCACCGTGGATATCATCATCCCTATTGTACAGATGAGAGAAGTGAATGACCAGTTCAAGATCTCACTGGTCTTGGAGGGGACGGATGTCCAGCTGTCTGACCCCACAGGCTGTGCTCCTAACCCTAACACTGCAACTTGTCCTTACCTTTCTCCCAGGGCATGTATTATGTGAAAGGCCTGGTGAAGCAGAAACCTCATTTTAAACATAAGAGGACCTGCTTCCTCGGGACATCTTTTCTGGTTTTTTGGATTGAAGCAGTTTGCACGGTGAAGCAAATGGTTATGCTCGATGAACATTTAACTGCTTCATAGATAGTCATTGAAATAAAGACCTTACTTTCTCTTCCCCACAAGGAGATTGGGAATCAAACCCCTGCTGCGTCTTCAGGATACTAAAAGTTATTCCTGCACACTTTGCTTTTTCTACTGCCTGTATTAGAACACATTTCTGCTTCTCGATCCTAAAATAGCAGACACATCTGCAGCACCTGCCATGTGTTAGGGCTTGCTCTACATTGTCTCTCACTGAGTAAGGTGGGTATGTTATTATCCCACTTCATGGGAGGGGCAACTGAGGCTCTGACAGGCAGGCTGTGGATTTTGCCCAAGGACTCTTGATGGACACGAGGCAGGGCAGGGACTTGAGCCCGAGTCTCCGCACGCTTGTAACCATTTTACTCTGCCTCCCAATGCACCAGCCGCTGGGCACACTGCTGCAGGTGCAGGCTTTCTGAGGGAGGCTATGTAATTTACCCCCTCTCCTAATTTATTTCTGCTCTATTTTAGGCTTAGTTTAGCTTCTCTGATTTAAAAAGATGTGAATTGGGTTCTGGGTTGGTGTTGATTAACCAGGAGCCACCTTACTATTTTTTAAGTAGCCAGTTCCATTGTTTTAGACCAGATTTCCACTAAGATTCCTAGGTTAGTCATAAATTGTCTGAACTACACTTAATGCCTTTATTTTTCTGCCTAGAAAAATGCCAGAGTCATCCATGAAAACTCGCAATATTTCTTTTGAATTCTGTTGACCATCGGATGATGATTTTAGTGAAAATATGATTCAGGGCGTTTGATATCATGTAGAGAAAAGTTTGGATTGCTGACAGTATTTTTTTTCATTGTTCATATTTGGACAAATAACACATACAAATAGCACACGTATGAGATGCAGATTTTCCCTAAGACAGCCTCCTTCAACCCGCATAGCTGCCAAGGGCCTTGTGCTGGTCTGTGTAAAGACGAGGCTTTCTCCTGGCCACTTTCTACTGGAAATTTCTGTAGTATGCAGTCTAGCAAGTCAGTCAGAGTGTGTGGTTCAGAATCTTCCTGGAGTAGCTCATAACTTCTGACTGTAGAGGCAGGGAGATGTGACAGAGTCTGAGACCTGTGAGAAGGGGAGATTCCTGAGGCCGACTCAGTGGCATTCCTTCTCCGGGCTCTGCGCCCTTGTTTGGGTCGGTGCTAACATCCTCTGATGTATGTTAAAGAAGCACTCACAGTTAACGAGTCAGGACATCACTGAGGGAGTCTCTCCCCTCACTAGGATCACACAACATCAGGAAGGACCTGTTTTCTGGTAAATGGAACATGTTCAAGATGGGTTACCATCAGAGGTATCCAGGCTCTGAGATAAGTCAGAAGTTTGCAGTAAAATTTAAATTAAATAACATATATATATATATATATATATTCACTTGCTCTATTAAAATCGATATTAACTTCTCCCTAGATTACACCTCAAACTACCCACTCTGCTGTGTTGCAGTTATTTTGTTTTATCTTGCTTTTTTTATAAAAAAAATATTATGCACATTTAATATTCAACTGATTGGGCACCTTCTCCTTGTCAGCACTTGGAAAAGCAATGATGGTGAGCAGGTTGAATATTGTCAAGTAATAGATATTTGGAATTGGCAGACTTTAGTCTTGCTAGCCAGCACCTGCTGCCTGTTCAAATTCGCTCATAATCTGACTGAAGTAAGCCGGCTTGTTTGTCATTTCGGTTTGTGGAGTGGATAAAGTCTGCAGGTCTAGTCCACTATTTTCCAATGTGAGGGCCTCTTCAGAGACCTGTTGAATCAGAATCTCAGGAAAACCCCTGAGATTCTGTATGCTTTTCAAACTCAAGCACATGAAAATTTGAAAAATCCATGATTTAGGTAGTCCATGGTTCCTGATTTTCCCATAAGTATTAGGTAAGAAGAAATCCAGAGAGATTTTTTTTTAAAATACCTGATCTCTTACAAAGGAAAGAAAGCTTTTTTATTTGAGGAGCTCTAAATAAATGTCATTCAAAAATATCCCTGCCCTGACTTACCCAGTGTAAGAGGGTGTCCTTTCACATTAAGGCCCTGCATTTTCTGGAACCCTCTTTTACTGGGAATAGCACACTGAAATGATCTCGGCCATCAAAGCTTCCATTGGAATTAGCTTGACAGAGATCAGCAAGTCAGCCCTTTAGTGAAGTCCTGAAATAGTGACACCAGGACTAGTGAATTTTGGTGAGAATTACAGAAGGGTGAGTCAAGACCCTAGGGTATTCCTGGGTGAGGACAGACCCAGACCTCAGGTGAGGAAAGGTGATGGGAACTTTGGGTGAATTCCTACTGAGAATCAGGCCATGGGCTACAAGCTTTATGTGTATATTCTCTGAATCTTCACAACTGTTACCTCCATTTACAGAGAAGGAAACTGAGCCTCTGAAAAGTCAACTTGCCCAAGATTTCATGGCCTGTAAGTGATAAACAAAACAGAATCAATAAAGTCAAAACCAAAATCTAGGGCTTCTCTGGTGGTAGCGACTGGGGGGCTGTGTAATAAAGAGGCAGCACGAGGACACAGAACATAATGGGATGAGGTGCCCACAAAGCAGGGAGGTGGGAGGTGGAGAGACTTCACCCATGTCCAGCTCAGGTTACCTGGAAGCCCCTTTCAATGACAAGCCCTTCCAGAGTGTTAATGTCTTCAGTTGCTCCTAAGAAATGATAAGCTCAAAACCTGACTAAGGAAGATTTTCTTATGGCAACAATAATAACAAAAGACATTTTCTCCCAGTCTTCAGTTGAAGAAGGTGAGTGCTCTGATGTTCAACTATAAATACTCCCCAGAGATTCGGAGAGTAGGTACAGCCATGTGATGCTGTGCATGTGACATTTTGCAGGCCAAACTTGAGGGCAGATCTAGGAATTGGGCTTTCTGGGAAGGGTGGTTCTGTGGTTATCTCCTCTGGTTATTGCCCCAGGCATCTGTAAATCAAAGAAACCCTTAAGTTAGAGATAGGTGCATCGCTAACTAAGGAATGCTGCTGTCCTCTCCAGGGAAGCGTCTGCACCTAATCACAGGCCACTTTCACTGGTTCTTTTGTAAAAACCCTGACCTGGGCCAGAGGTCACCCTGAGGTCTCTTCTCCCACTGTAGAAAACAAGCAACCCTCCGCCTCTTGTGCAGTCAAGTACAAAAAGCAAATGGAGTTCAACTGTTGTTTAACTTGTTGCTGAAAACCTGATACAGGTTTCCCTCACTGTCTGGAAGTAGAGCCTTCCCATGGAACCTTTCGTAAGCCGAAATGGTATAAAGCGAATAAGCAATCACCTTAGGATACATCTTGCTAATAGATGCACAAGATAAATTGAGATAAAGCACAAATCCTCACAGACTCCTTTCAAAGTGATGGTGCCCTGATGCTGAGATGCTGTGTGGGTCCTGGGGAGCTTGATGCGGGGGTCACCCCTGCTGCTCAGATGTGCGCTGCCTCTCTAACAGCTTGCTGCAAAAACGAACGCTGAGCGCTCTTTTCACTTTTCGCCTTTTTTTGTAAAAGCGAAAATTCTCTTGGGATTTCTTCCAGTTAGCAAAAAAAAAAAAAAAAAAAAAAAGAACAGGTACCAATGTAGGTCTTTCGTAAAAGTGAAATGCTCAAAGTGAACTTTCTCACCATCGGGGGCTACCTGTACCTGGCTGAGAGCTGCAGGCTGTGAACGATGTAAGATCTCCCTTGGGTATCACGGTTTTTTCCACATTAATCATCTTTAGCAAACCGCTCAGTACCCGTGGGAACACACAACTCCAACCATGGCTTACAGAGTTTGGTGTTCTAGACCTGCCCTGTGGTGTGGTCTGGTTTGCAGAACCTCTGAATGCTGGGCTTGTGACCTGATGAAAAACAAGGGAACACCATGTCAGCCAATAGCAGTGGGTGTACCTTGTTTTGATGCTAAATGTACAATTCCGACCAGGACACCTGAGCTCCCTCATCTCGTCATGGAACAAATATTTATTAAGCCTCTTCTATATGCCAGAAACTACGATAAGCCCCAGGAATGCAAAAATGAGGTAGACAGACTCGGTCCTTGCCCTCGTGGTTTCTTAGGCCTCCTCATCCTTGTGGACGAGCCAGGTGGGTGGCAGGCAAGGAGACTCAGGCTAGGTGCTGGGGAACCCTGCCTGGACAGGAATGTGATTTTCTTAGGTTTCAGTCTTCACTCCATTGCACTATTACAAGGTCTTACCTTACATTTGTCACTTAGAAAAGTAAAGAATCAGTTATTCATTCCTTTCTGTGTTGAGCTTTACGGTAGAAATTTCATGAGCTGATACCTCACAAGTGCTACAACAGGAGAGAATGATATGAAAAATGTATTGGTGAGGCTTCTAAGTCACCATTTTTCCTGTCTGTCCCACTGGATTCTGATTCCATGATGGCAGGAACTATATGTCTGTTCACCACTGAATCCGTGGCATCTAGTACATAAACATGTGTTGAATCAAATGGCAAGCTATAAACAACATAAAGTATGTTCATCATATTAGCTGGATTCTTATATTGGTGCCGTGTCGTAGCTTAAAGATAACTTTACCTTCCTTTGACGGGTAATTACTAAGCACGTCTTCACTCATCACTGATTACTTTATAATACACAGCCTGTGAAAATTCCCATTTAAGCTTAAGTGTTAAATGGAATTTTTCCTCGTATTCAAGTGCATTAGTGGGGCATTTACAGAGCTTAAGATGCTGCTGGCTGCCCATTTCCTTGGATGAGATCAAAGGTCTCAAATAAATGCAGCAGCAGACTCTATCTGTTGCTTTTAGCTGCCACCACATACTCAGTTCTTTTACTCTTTGGGGGAGCCTTTTTCATTTACTGTTATCAGAGGGATTACTGGGTAGTTCATCTGATTTCATTGTTAACATAGCAAAATACTTTTTACCTCCAGTGCTATTTTATGTTATAGGCATGATCTATATATCTGCATTACCTTTTGGAATATAGATTTGCTAGAATTACTATACTTTTAGGATACACTAAAAATTACCCTAATTTGAATTAGTTGAAAGTAACAATCAGATTGAATTTGTGAAAATTTTTTTTTAAAAGGGAATTTTTTTCTTTCAAAAGAAAGAAAATTGCAGGAAAAAAAGATTTTATTTTCTTATTTTGAAATCTTTGACATAATTTAACTACTAACAACAAAGGATTTACCAAATAGACATCCTTTACTTTTTTGGGAAATAGAAAAAAATTATCTCTAACTACCATATTAATGTGTTGCAAGCAAAAGAATGTTTAAGTACTTTAAAATAATGTATTTGCTTACTTCCTTTAAGCTTTCCCCCTGAAACCTATTTTGTGCTAGTGTGGTAAATCTCCTTTTTAAAATATGCAAATTTCATATTCCTAGGGAAAGAGCCCTGTATTACAGATTAGGAGACTTTGGTGCTACCTATTATTATTTCTACTGATTACTAATTGGGTAGTCTTGGGCAAATTAACTTCTCTGGGTCTCTTAAGATATGGGTTTCACCTAGAAATTCCTAAGGTTCCCATGATTCAATTATGAATGAATGAATTGTTCATTAATCTTACTCTAAGTTTGCAATAACACAACCTGAACTTGATGCCACAGGCTCTCTTAAGTTGTCATTTTGAATTTCTGTCATTTAAAAATGTGCCCAGGGCTTCCCTGGTGGCGCAGTGGTTGGGAGTCCGCCTGCTGATGCAGGGGACACGGGTTCATGCCCCGGTCCGGGAAGAACCCACATGCCGCGGAGCGGCTGGGCCCGTGAGCCATGGCCGCTGAGCCTGCGCGTCCGGAGCCTGTGCGCTCCGCAACGGGAGAGGCCGCAGCAGAGGGAGGCCCGCATACCACAAAAAAACAAAAAAAAAAAAAAAAAAAAAAATGTGCCCATTTCTTGTATATGTTCTCTGTGTATCAAGTGAGATAATTTGAATAAAAACCTGGCTTTTAGCTAGTCTATTCTCCCATAGTGCCTGGGGACTGGGTGACCCCTCCCTGGAGAATTGTGCCTTCCTTTGGCAAGGGAAGGCTGATCTTAATTTTTAAGGAATTGATTTTAATATTTAATAAATCAGGAAGTATATGTTGACCACCTGAGAACTATGCAGTATATAGAAGAAATATAAGACCTAATGCTGTCCTTGGGAAGCAAGATGCATGAGAAATCATGAAACATTTCAAAACAATGTATGAGCTCTACTGGCTGTCGTGCTAACGTTATAGGACTTAGGTAGGTGGTCCAGGTGGGCTTGGAGCAGCCAGGGAGCGCTCTATGACAGGTGCTGAAGTAGGCCTGAATCTTGAAGGATGGGAAGACTTTCGATCTAAAGGAATTCGAGGAAAGTCCAGTGCAGCAGATGAGAGTAACTCTTATGAGCAAACAGTCTACATGGCTGTGACATCAGAAAGTCTCTTCAGGAGATGGCCTGCTTAGAGGATATGGGTGGAGAGTAGTGGGAAATGCACTTGGGTAGGCTAGCTAGTGCCAGATATGGAAAGCCTTGACAAATCTAACCTCAACAACTTTAATTCCACGATAGGATTTGCTAATTTAATGGGACATGCTTTCCTGTGCCAGTCAAACCTGTCCTAGTTATTATGAAAATGTTGAGTAAAACCCTCTGAGATAAGTGGAGAGACATTGTCCTTCCCTGCTTTAGCTTTGCAATCACTGATGCGAGGAAGGGGGAAGCCTTCCAAGTAGATGAATGTGCGGTCTCTAACATTTGCTCTTTAACATTCTTTTCTTCCCTCAATAAATCTGTGTTGTGAATGACAACGTGTAAGTCAGCCAGAGGAGAAACAGCCTATTGGATGACGGGCTTAAGTGAATCTTGCCTCATGCCCTAACAGTCAACATATGGGCTTCTGTCAGCCTGGAGTGGCAGGAATTTCCAAAGATAGAGGCCCATCCAGAGCGAGCGAGCGAGCGAGCGAGCGAGAGAGAGAGAGAGAGAGAGAGAGAGAGAGAGAGCGAGAGAGCGAGTGCCCTTTCTCCAGGTCCCTGAGGTGTGGGTCTGGGAACTATTAGCAAAAGCCCTCCATCCTCCTCCGCTGTCAGGAAGATGCATGTCAGGGGAGACAGAAGTGTTTTTGCACTGGGAACCCTGACTCCATCATTAATTTTATAGCTCTGGGGATGGGATGCTTGATTCTGTAAAGTTCCCTCAGCATTGCTTCACCAAAAGTGCATTATGTGGTCCCAAACTTACGTGATTTAGAAACTCTGATTCTTCATCTTTTTCCCATGCATATGTGAGCTCTTGTGTGAATCAGGGTGAGGAAATCACCTGTGGGAGGAGAGAGGTCCATCTGGCTGGAACCCGCACCTTCCCATGGTTACAGACTGCCCGGATTTTACGGGCACTGACTCTAGGCAGATGGTCTGATGACAGCGCGGTATGAAGATGATAGATGAAGGTTTGGGTCCACTGAGCCTGAGTCTGCACCACTCTGTCTGGGGACTGGGATCTGTACCGAGGCAGGTCACACATCTGGGCACACTTCACAAACCTAAGGCAAAGGGAAGTCAGGGAGAAGAGCTTCCAACTTGTCACTTCTCTTAAGTGAACTGAGTAAATCAAAGTGTAGTAAGAAATAACATTATAAAGCAATATAAATGATCTTTTAAATAAACATGTTAAATCTGAAGCATCTAAATATGTGTTTATCCATTTAACATATCAATTTGGGAGACTAATGTTAGGGCCATTACTCAAAAAATTTTTTAAATTTCTCCTTTGAAGTATTTTTAGAGCCAGCCACACAGGCTTTGTAGATATTGTATGATGCAAATATTTGACCCATAAAGATCAATTTGGCATTTGGAAATGGTGCAGAGAATCTTAGAATGAAGTCTGAGAAGAGCTAGGTAAGTGATCAAGCTATGCCATTTCACTTTTGGTGAGATGCAAATTGGTGCTGTAGGCTTTCCTGAACAGAGAGCTCTGCTTAGGGACGGCTCCTCCCAGAGTCTTCAGTCGTAGCCACAGCAGCAACATATATTAGAACCAACTTGGGAGCACGCGTGTTTTGGAGATGTGCATTCTGGTATTGCAAAGTATTTAGTCTGTCTCATTCCTCAAAAAGGTGCCAGGAATTCAACAGGAATATCAGTACAGGAAAAATGCAGTATAAGCTACAAATACCACGTTAACAAGCCTTGTTCACTTTCTCCTAAAACTTCGGGTGTCCTAGTTGTCTACAGCATATCATGCATTGGAGGAAAAGGTCCCCTCCAAAAGAGTTATATGTCAGGACCTTTGCAAGTTCTTCAGTTAATAAAATAATGAAGGGAGAGAACAGGAAATCTGCTAAAGCACTGATCACATACTGTTACACATGAGCCTGCTTTCTGGGGCCTGGCGGGACAAGAGGCCAAATCACAAGGTCAAGAGCTCCATCTCTGGAGTCAGACAAGCCTTCTCCAAATCCTGACCCTGCCACCTGCTTGCTGTGTGATCTCGGGCAAGTCACTTAACCCCTCTGACCTTCTGTTTCCTCATTTCCAAAACAGTGATGATAATAGTACCTACTTTATAAGCACTTATGAGAATTAAATGAGATAATGCAGGCAGAGGCTTATCCCAGGGCCTGGCCTGTGTTAAGTGCTCCACAAATATTGGCCCCAGTTATGAACAAAAAGGAGAGAAAGAGGATAAAAAAGGAAGGTGGAGGGGGAAAAAAGAAAGAAGAGGGGAAAAAGAGAAGAAAAGAAAGGATGGAAGAACTGCAGCTCTATCTGGCTTTGAAAATGTGAAAACTGGCTCTTCTGGTAGGTGTAGCTGGCTTTATTTCCCCAGGGCTCTTGTTATGGCCTAGGTGGGGTCATCAGATCATCTAATGAGTGACTCATTACTTAATAATTTGTGTATTATTTAGAAAAAGAGATCTAAAAGTATATGTCGCAAATATTCAGAACTAAACAAGGAGCCAGGTCATAAAACTCAGTGGCTCCTTTTCATAAAGCACATGTGAGCACTCTCTCTGTCTCTCACACACACATATATGTGTATAATCTTGTATATATATATATACGTATAGTCTTGATTCTTTTTATTTCAAGAATCATGATGGTGATGTTTTCTGTCTTGCAAAGGCTAATGGAAAGTCCCTAAGACAGTAGAGCCTTATTGCTATCAATAATAATGAGTCCTTATTATAATTTCAATACAGGAAGCAATACCAACAAGTTTTGTGTAGCTTCTGCACTCTGGCAAACTCTCTTTTCAGGGTTTTGATGAAATGGCTCTATATTCTGCTCAAACGGCAGCAAGTGTCAAGACTGTCCGTCCTCCCTGCAGACTGTCATCAGATCTAATGAGATCCAAACCCCAAAGCAGGGCCAGTTCATAGTCCTTCGCTAGGCAGCCTCGTCCTCCCCTCGGCTGGCCCATCCTGGCACCGCTGATCCCTCAGAGGGGCCGTTGCTTCTCCAGGCTGCGACCCCACAGCGTTCTCACATCAGTGGCTCTCAACCTTCAAAAACCCGTCTCACATTTTCTTCTGGGGCTTCATTATGCCCTGTTTGGGCAGCCAGTGGAGAGTGGTAGGTTCAGATTCATCGTGAATTCCAGCACTGTGTAGCTGAACACTGAACTGCTGAGAGAGCTCAGTGCCAGAGTCTTTGTCTCCTTTTCTGAAACCACTTCCTAGTTAAGCTCTTGTCCGCGGCCATCACTTCGCTCCTCTCAGACTTTGGATGATGTTGAGGCCACTTCACTGAACAGCCTTCTGTTCAGTAGGAGTCTAGTTCAGTTTGCTGCATTTGGGGGACAAAACCCACCAGGACCGTTAGTCCAGGCTGAGTTAGACCACAAGATTCGACCTCCTTAGGCTTGCAAGCCGCCAGGGAAAGACCACGGAGTTCAATGTCAGTAAAAGGCCCACAGCCTGATTCAGGAATGAGACATCTGGCCTCCCTGTCCTGGCCCCTGTACCCCACAGCCCCAAAGGGGATAAAGAATTCTAATTGCATGGTAATGTATTTATATTCTGATAAATGCATGTCAGTGGAAGTGAGCAATGCTTATTGATGTGCAGGGCTTATGAACAAAACACAAAAGGTAAAAACTCAGTTACCTCTGAGATGGCAGGTGAGAGCACTTTTCATACCCCCTAGGGGTCTCATTCACACCCAAGGCTTCAGTTGCCACCTCTGCCAAAGATTTCCTAATCGGTGTCTCCATCCTGACCTCTCTCCTGCGTCCCAGAGAGGATTTTCAGTGACCATTCCTACCTGTATGGCCCACAGTCACAGCCAACGCAACATGCTGAAAACTAAGTTCATTATCTGCCCCCCAAAGCCTGCCCCTCCCTGGTGTCCCCCACCTCAGGGAATGTCACCCGCGTAAACCCCGGCACTCCCGCCAGAAGCCTGGGAGCACCTCTCCACTCTCCTCAGCCTCTCAGCCGCTGGTCCAGTCAGTCACCACGTCCTGAGGTGCAGCCTTCTCAGCTTACCTCGAGTCTGTTAACCTCTTCCATTCCCACTACCACTGTCTCCATCCAGGCCACATCGTGTCCTGCCCAGAGTACTTTATTGGTTTCTAACTGGTCTCCTGGCCTTCACCCTGGCCCCCGTCAATCCAGTCACCCATAGTGACCCTTCTGAGTCACTATGAGGTGGGCTTCTGCCCACCTCACTGGCTCATCTCCTGCCACTGTCCCCTTTGAGCACGACCCTCCAGCTGCGGTGAACGCTTTTCTTCTCTAGTCTTCATGTCTGTGGCCTTAGCTGCTGCCTCCTGCTCCTCTCCCTCCTTCCCCTCCCCCTTCCCTTCTTGTTATTGAAATATAAAATGCATCCAGCAAAGTGCATGTACCACATGTGTACAGCTAAGTGAACTGTCTCAGATGAGCACCCCCAGGTAACACGTGCCCAGATCAGGAACCTGAAGAGAACAGTACTCCAGAAGCCTCCTTCAGGCCCCTTTTCACTACCTCCCCAAGAGATATCACTATCCTGACTTCTAATAGCACAGACTCGTTTTCCCCGCTTTTGTACTTTATATAAATGAAAACCTACACAACGTATCAGGTAACTCCTGCTGCATAGCAAACCACCAATCAACGTAATGGCCTGAAATCACCTTAAAGTTCCACCTTCAGCTTCATCACTCCTTGCAGCTCTGCTCTTTTGTCCACTTCATCACCAAGCTTCTTGCAAACTGCCCACACTCTGTCATCACCTGGCCTCTCCTCCTGTTCACTCTTCAATCCACTGCACCCATCCGTATTGTTCCACTGAAGCTGCTCTCATCAAAAGGCACGAGTTACCTCCTTATTGTTGAACCAGATGAACAGTTTTCAGTCTTTTCCTACCTGACACTCCCCCACCATCCAACTCACCCTTTAATTCAGTGAGTCACCCAGTCCTAGGGATTCCTCCTCTTCAACCCATCCTGTATTTGTCCTACTTCTGTCTCCACTCATTATCTCTTGCCTGGACTAATCCAACAGCCTCAAGATACCTCCCTGCCCCAAGCCACTCTTCCAGATCTATCATTTCAACATATTCTTCCCTGAATAGAAATCTGGACTGGCTCACCACCCACCATGGAATAAAATCCAAATTGCTGCAAGGCAGGAAGACTCTTTGACCTGTTGCTCCAACCTCTCTTTCCGTGCTTTTTGCCTAACACACGCCCTCTGCCTCGGCCGCGTTGAATCTGCACAGTCTCTTGTGTGCTTGACCTCTGAATTTCTGCTGGGAGGTTCTCTCTCTCGCCAGAAGTGCCTGTCACCCCATTCTCCCCTTCAAATCTTCTATCCATCCTTCACGTCATATCTGTAATGCCACCTCCTCTACAAAACCATTAACAGCTCCTTTTCTGATCCTGTTTTCTACTATTATTACTAAAAAATATCATTATTATAATATGCTTGGCGTACCCCCACTAGAACATAAACTCCTCGAGGCAGGCAGGATCTTTGCTTTGTTCACTGATACAGCAGCCCAAGCTCCCAGAACTGTGCCTAGCACATAGCAGGCACTCTTGTTAAACACTTGTTAAGTGAATGAATGGTTAACATTTATTGAGCACTTATTATGCCAGGCGCTTCCAGGCAGAATCTCATTCAGGCCCCACCACAGCCCTATGAGGAAGGAACTGTTTTTATCCCAGTTTTGCATAGGAGGAAACTGAAGCTTAATGAGATTAAGTAACGTGCCCAAGGTCACACAGTGGATGCATGGTAAAGCTAGGATTTGAACCCTGATTTGCCCAAGCCCTAAATAACCTCTCTCTACTGTCTTGAGCTTTGTGGTGGTGTTTTCACAAAACTCTACCGTTGGCTACCGTAGGTCTTCAGCAAATGGAGCAGTTATCTTGAAGTAGTGGAAATAACTCTTTACATATTTATCTCTTCATTATATCATGAGTTCCCTGAGAATAGGAAGTGAATCCTAATTATTTTATTTCCTCACGGCCACCGCCAGAAACCCCAGGTAGCCGCACAGTGTCTCACACAGTTTGCGTTCGCTAAATGCTTACTGAATTAAGTAAAGGGGTCTGCTGTTTAGAGAGGCAGCGTGTGGCAGCCAGTCCTTTTTGCACAGTCAGGAATTCTGAGTACTGTCCCGATGGTTGCCCCGAATCCAGGCCCAGCTGCTGTCTCTTCCAACGCTTTGCTTCTTCAGCACGATGTAGGCTCAGGGCCATCCCTGGCTAACCCGCCCGCCACCCTGACTCCGGCCCTTTGCCGTCCTTCCTGTCCTTATGAAATTGCCCTGCCTGCCTTCCTGATGTCAGTGGTCTGATCACGCAGAGCAAGTGCTGCCCCTCCTACTCCTCTTCTTGACCCCATGCCCTGCTTGAACCTGGCTGCTTCCTTGGTCATTCTTGACAGGCAGGGCAACATGACATTTATATAGATAATTGGAACACAGGGTGGAATGTGATAAGCACAGAGTCACGAGGCACTGGAGGAGTTATGAAGAGGGAAAAATTCCTAGTTAAATGATGGAGGAATGGAAAATGAAGCCACTGTCTTTTTCATCCCGATAAAAGGTGGTTTTTTTGTTTTGTTTTGTTTTTAAGAAAGAGTTTAGCTTCTTTAGGTTTGTTGGTTATTTAGGATTGTCAATTGCAAGTAATAGAAACTTGAGCGCTTTAAGCTGAAAGGTGAAATTTATTGTAAGGATACAGTCTCTCGAGGTATCCAAAGGTTGGAATGCAGCCAGACCTCAGAGAGAAATGTCCAGAAAATAGTCCAGGGTCTCGGCAGCATTCTCTTTCCATGTCTTAGCCTCACTGTCTCTGTACATCTGCCTCGTTCTCGTCTCTCTGTGATGTCTTCTCGTCCACAGACCTCATCGTGGTACATGGCTGCCAATGGCTGCTGTGTTTATACTTGGAATTTGTACTAACTGTCCCCATCAGAACCACAAATCCTCAGGGAAATCTACCTCATTGGCCCAGCTCGAGTCCAGTGCTCACCCATGGCCCAGTCACCTGCTGCCAACAGAGCAGGGTCACGTTGTTCACCATGGCTGCCAGGCGCCCTGCTCTGTGCAGAAAGGATCATTGTAAGCTGAGCAGACTCTCTAAAAATGTCCATTACACTTGGTTCTGTTACCAGATAAGGCTCTTGTCAAAGAACTCTGGGTGCCTCCCCAAGAAAAGAACAATTAAAGAGGCTTCCTAGCTTTGAGATTCTTTGAGAAACAAATACATAAATATGAATTGCCAAATAGCAAGCATCATCCTAATTAACTAAGACAATGTCCACCAGTCATTTCTAACAGGCTTTTAATACCAGTTTTGTTTATCAAAGACCTAGAATCCTGGCTTCAACCAGGTGTCTCACATACATCTAGATGACCCACTAGACCAAAGCACGGAAGATAAAGCAGGCTGGGCATTGCTCCCTCCTCAAGGCCTTACACAAACGATGCCCACACCTGCCCTTCGGCAACCAGAGTTCTCTTGTCTTTCTAATAAGCCAGCGTAATCAGGTCCGGGGAGACAAAATCCCCACCATTGGAGGGTTCCATACCCCAACAAATCCCAACAGAACTAACTTTGGCCACAGCTTCCTTAATGTGATTTAAGGCTGGGAGAGAGAGGACTAGTATGGCTCCTTCTTTCATCCTGATCCGGCCTTGCCCACTCAGTGACCCATCAGTCTAAGGCTGGGTAAGGATAATCTGAAAAGCTTACCCAACTTAGAAGTGGGAATGCTGGAGTCAGGATGTCCAAGGCAGCTCCAAAGCTTCACGTCCATTCTTCCTGGATGTGGTGCTCCCTGCTGTTGCCCCCAGGGTTGACACGTGCTCCGTGGGTCCACAGAATTGGTGGCACAGCCCCGGGATGCGGTGAGGTGGCATCGGGGCCCCGTCCTGGAGGATGGCCCCGTAACTCTTCCTCTCGAAGCATACTGTGTTCCACCCACACCATTTCACTGACACCCCCTGGCTTGTCTTCCAGGCTCCCCGGGTACAGCAGGCCGTGTGTGCAACCTGACTTCCCGAGGCATGGACAGCTGCGAAGTCATGTGCTGTGGGAGAGGCTATGACACCTCCCGCGTCACCCGGATGACCAAGTGCGAGTGTAAGTTCCACTGGTGCTGTGCTGTGCGCTGCCAGGACTGCCTGGAGGCCCTGGATGTGCACACGTGCAAGGCCCCGAAGAGCCCCGACTGGGCGGCTCCCACATGACCCCAGCGGAGGTCACCATCCACCTTCCCTCCCACAAGGACTCCATTGGATCTGCAAGGATGCTGGGCTCTTGGGTTCCCTCTGGGAGATGTTACCTTAGGCACGTGGCCTTTGTCTCTATGGAAGCCTCTTCCCGCTCCCTGGGGGCCCAGGACGGGGCCCACAGGCTGCACATTAAGCATGCCCTATTTTCTCCGACTTCCGGCATCCTGAGGCACGTCTCTTCCTGGTCGTGGCAGGCTGTTAGAGGGGGGAGGGGTGGTGGGCCCAGACCACTGTCTCTACCCACCTAGACATTTCCTCTTCTAGAACAGTTGGCCAGAGGGAAGAAGAGTGTCTCAAAGGAGCTCCCTCTGTGTTTTCCAACAAATGTTCACAGTTAAGAAATTCCATACTTCTGTCCGGAGGGTAAAGTATAGAAAGCAGGATAAACCCCTACTGAATTAACTTTAATTCTTGAAAAGACCAAGCAAGGCTTTTGCCTGATCAAGTGATTTTCACAGCCACCACCTCTGGGGTGATTGGTAATTGGCTGGAGAAAAATGGCTTTCAATAAACTTTAGGTTTCAAATGCACGCATTTCGAGGCATTTGTTGCCATATTACGATCTGATGTGACAAGGTGGGTCTGTTGTCCTTTGGTACAGTTTGGAGACTGTGCAATAGCAAAAGCCTCAGAAAGTGATTGCTTTGCATTGCTGTCCACTCAATATAAAGAACTTTTTAGGGAATGAGATCACTTAGAATCTGAAGGGAATTTAAAAGAAAACTGATGATCTGGCAGTATTCTGTAACTGTTGGGTGAAGATGGAGGAAAGTAACCTAGTGAGTGGAATGTCAGAAAACACATCTGTACAGATAAGGGGGGAAGGGGGGGAATGAAATTCCTACCTGGTGTGATGCTTGTGGCCCATGGAATTCTGTAACTGAAATGGCTTTAAGAATGAAAACTTTGGGGATGACAAGACCAGGGAACCAAAATGCTGACAGAGAGGTTTCCAGAGCGAGGTCACGCCTGGACAGCCCCTACCATAAGTGGACAACTAAAAGAAGTCGGCCATGTGCGCAAAGGGGCATCAACTAGTTCCTGTCACCCTTCAAGCACACTGTAAAGACCTGTCGTATTTAATTGTGTTCATTTGACGCTTACAAGATGACAAGATACCATAGCCTAAAGCAAATAACACATAGCCTTGCTTATAAAGTTGGTAACCCTAGTGTATTATATTGCAAACAAATTGTAACTTGGAGACTATATTTAAGGGACCCAGCTGTAATTATGGGAACATCAATATGCAAATTGTGGCCGGCTTCTGCCCTAAACCGAAAGATGACATCCAAGGAAAATGGAGAGGCTGCCTGCCCCATTTTATCAGATGAAAGATGTATCAGATGAAAGAAAGGTGAAATACACGAAGGTACTCCTCATCCCCCCCCCCCCCTCCAGTTAGGTTCTAGTTCTAAATGTGATCTCTTCACAGAGCTACACTAACAGGATGATTCATTACAGGCATCTGGTGTCAAATTACTGATGCTTGCTTACCCTTTGATACTTTCGCCTTCAGGTTCTCTATCCTTGATTTAGAGCAGGACATTTACACCAAGCCTCTTGGAAATCAACCCTCTGGAGTGCTTTGTCATAATGATATTTGCCTCCTAGCTTTCTTAAAAATGACAGAATTCATCTCTTTTCACTCACTCCCAAACCCTAAAATTAATGGTCTAATTTTTCCAAAGTGGCTCTTCCTTCTTTTTATTCTATGGATTCAGAGGGTGGGAGGAGTGGAGCGTGGTGGTGGCTGCTCTGAGCCCAGTGTGGGTCTGGGAGCGGGGAGGGGGGGCGAGTGGGAGGCCGAACAGGTGAGCTCAGTCTTAGTTACACTAAAGCTCGCTGTGGGAGGATGGAGGGACTTTCTTGGGGGTCCCAAAGCCATCCGCCCCCCTTCCTGCTGGATGAACTGTGAAGTCATAAATCCATGGATATATTCAGTCATGGAAAGGATCTTAGAGGACATCTTAGCTCCCCTCAGCCTGTACCTGGGGAAACTGAGACCAAGAGAAGTGAAGGGATCTGTACAAATACCAGCCGTTACCCCGACACTCCCACAAACAGGACCACACTCTAAGAGTCTTCAAGAAAGTTAAGCACTTTATCTATTAAATGAAACTAGTTTGTCTCAGAATTAACTTGGTGGATTCTAAGCAATTTTAGTATCTTGAGGGGATGTTCATTGTTTGTTTGTTTGTTTATCCCTGGCATGCTTAGAGCTGACTTTCTTCTTAGGCTGAAATGCAACCTTCCTGATAAGGAGCAAGGGGACAAGGCACGTCCACGTCCCCTTCCTCATAAACTGCCTCTTGCTGCATAAATAGTCCTATTTTGTAAGAGAGACTACGGCAGCCATCTCCAGTGGCAGTAGATGAAGCCACCGTGGAGAGTAAAATAAGAGAGTGAAATATTTTTATCTGCTTTTACTTCTGAAAGAGAAAATCTCCCAATTTTTAAAAAGGTGAAGATAATTTCAAACTTATTTTCTTTAGGGCCTGGTACAGGATCAATATTTCATGACTCTAAAAGATACTAAACTCTTGATTATCCGGGGTTTTAAGGGAACGTATGGCATGAATTACCCAAAATAAAATAATGAGGGAATCCATTCAGGTCAAATCCCCTTACAAATTCCCTCCCGGTAAATATCTCATTATAAGTGGAAGTTTTCTAAGCTCAAGATGATGCCTATTGATTTTTCTGCCATTTCTGAAAACGTTCCACACAGTAGGAGATCTTCACTAGTTCACTGGAGTTTTCTTAAATAAAGATATAATTGCACATGATTCTCAGACTTAGCAAATGGGTTTTTTTCTTCAATAGATTTGCTTCTCTCAATTGGTCTGTGGTGCCGACTGATCTTGGTATTCGGTGAACACCCTTTTCAATGTGCATTCTAGTTACAGCGTCCTGGACAGTCCCTCATGCTCTGAAAGCATTAACACCCCACCTTAAAGAGACCAGTTTATCTCCTCAAATGGCTTAAACTCAAGCACAAATGCCCTCAGTGCCATGACCACACTTGGCTCCGGCACTGTGCCCCTCAAGGATGGGGGCCCTGGCCTGTTATTGGACCACAGTTACTTCAGGATGGGGGTGGGAGAGGCATAGGGCAACCCCAGGCATAGAACACTGCCTATCTGCTCTGCCTTTTATGGGCGTCACTAGATTGAAATGAGCATCCCAGAAGGATCCACCAAATGGCAATTTAATCTGCACGTGGCCTGATCATGGGAGGGGGAGTGAGAGGGAAAGAGCCAGGTAGCTGTTGCCAAGAGACCAGCTGAGTTTGATGATGGTGGAGAGTGGCTTTTTCAGCTCTTGTGGGTAACCTCCACCCTTCCTTCTGTTGTTGCTTCCCTGTCCCCTCCCAGCACCTACTTCCAAGGCATCTGGAGGCCCCTGAGCCTTAGGGCCTCGGGCCGTTGCTCAGCTGTCCATACCTGTTGTCTAGCTCTGCTCCAGGCTGCCAAGGTTAATTTCAAGAGATGTTTTCAATTGTCACAACGATTTGCCTTTTTATAGGAGTTATTACGAAGCTTGAAAACATCAGGTATCACGTTTCTTTTTCAAAGAAAGGTAGCTTTAAAGTCAGAAAATCCAGCTTCACTTTGGCACTTCTAGGCCTTGTTAACTTATTAAAGAATCTTACATTGACTCTCTGAGACCTACAGCAGGCCTCTCTCTCAGAGGCAGCCAACATGACCGTGCATGCGCTTGGGCTTGACAGTATTTTCAGGCCAGGATATTGTTATTACTTCTCATTTATTAAAGGCTGGCCTGGGGCCGGTGTTGTCTCGCTCAGCTAAAGAACATTCATCTCCCCTCTTGCCCACTCTCAAAATAAAGGCTCAGAGAGGTGTCCAGTGGACCGGAACCATTCTTTTGTCTATTTACTGTACTTCAACCTGAGTTCCTTACCTTAAGAGCAAGAGTTGTACTCTCAACAAATAGACCTCCCAGTTCCAAAGCTGGTAAATTGCTTTTGTCAGGTCTGTGCTGACCTGCAAAGCAGTCTGCTGGTGTAAGCTGACAGCTAAGGTGTGCTGATTTTGACCTTCTCCTTACCTAGGCAGAGAAAATTTTCACTCATCCATGAGAATGTTCTTTACATTTTTCTGGGGATCGGCAAGGTGACAGGTGGTTTGCAAAGCCCAACATGATCGTTATTTTTCTAAATTGTAGTTGTTCCAGCTCTAGTTTTTTTTTTCCTGAGATTCACATGGATTTCTTGTTTAACCAAACCTCCCACTTCCACAAGCTAATAAAAGTGTCACGCAGATTGTTACAAAGAACTATTGTTATTTACAAGTCTGCATTTTCTGTGAAATCAAAATATAATAAAGCTAATTTTCAGTGTTGACTTTGTTATTCTAAACTCGGATAGTCTTGCCAAACCCTCTGGTGAAAAGAAATCCCTGCAGGTTATGGAAACCGGCTTTTCTCAGGACCACACTTAACACAACTTGATTAAGAGGTGTCTTTCAAGTTTGTAAAGATTTTCAGGGAAGGCAATTGACTTACCTCACTGATAACTACAATTCACAGGTAAGACATATTCTAGATTGAAAAATTATTCCAGGCTTTCACCTGTGTTCTCCTGTGGTTGCCACCTAAGTGCTTGGCCCCTCTTGGCACTAGCATGCTTTGGCAGCGTTTATAAATTCAGTGTCTCTCCACAGCAGCTAGACGCATCCCCAACTTCTCCATATTATTGTTTACCAAAGAAGCGCTTGCTCTCAGCTGAATGTTTCTTTTCTCAGCTTGATTAAAAACATACAAGATCCCTCACCCCTTTATTGAGGTCTGTGCATCCTGATTGCGTGTGCCACTTACATACAAGCAGCAAAAGCTCAGAAAATGGAAATAAACTCTCCCACAGCAAGGGAAATCCACTCCTCCCCCCATTTTCTCTTCCTTGATCAGCTATATTTTGGGGTGACCTGACTAAACAAGGTGCTGACTCTACGTCAAGCACCCCAAGGTGACCAGCCCCCTAGTCAGGCTGCTCCTGGTCCCTCTAGGATTCATTCCTAGAAACTCCCACACTTGCAAGATTTGAAGAAGAGGTGGTGACACAACACATGTGTCTGTGTGTGTTTTTCAAAAGGCATTTCCCCGAAATATTTTTTGCCCAGACACTGTCAATGAAATTCCCTTTTTATCTAAGCCTTTGTGTGAGAGCGCTGTCCTGCACATTGTAGGATCTTTAGAAGCAACCCTCGTCTCTAATCACTGGATGCCAGGACCCCTGCTCCCTAGTGTGACAACCAGAAGTGTCTCCAGACATTGCCAGATGTCCCAGGTGGGGTGGTGGGAGCGACGGGTGATAGTGAAACAGTTCCCGGTTGAGAACCGAAGATCTAACACTTCAAGTCCTCTTAGTAAAATGCAGTGTGTTTTCAGAAGTTGGAGGCTGAATTCTTCTTAGGAACTCCTCAGTTTCACAACACTCAGGGACAAAAAGCCCAAGATATGGCCTGGAGCGGGAGGAGTGAGAATGTTCTAGCTCTGCCTAAAATAGTTGAGTGATTTTGAGTTTTTCAGGACAGAAGAGGGGTAATAGTCAAGAGGGGTCACTGCAAAATGGAGAAAGTCTGAGTTGCAAGCAGATATAGTGAGACTTTCCAGTGGAGAGCCCGGGTGGGTTATCAGCTACAGGTTGTTCACTGCGTGCGCGCGCGCACACACACACACACACACACACACACACACACACACACACACACACACTGCCTAGACTCGTGTGGGTGGTATTTTAGTGGAGTGAAGGAATTCAGAGAGTTGTCCAACATGTGCCAACGAAGGTGGGAAAGGGCCAGCGTGTGCTGGATGCAAGGTGGGGTAGAGTGGAGGAAGAAAGACACTGGGTGATAGACAAAATGAAGGGTCACCCCAGCGGGCTGGAGAACTTGGGGCAGATGACGACTGGAAGGAAACAGAAAGCCTGTCTTCTTTTACTTGACAATTTTTCATGGGCCAAACTGTATTTCTATTTAGGCTACCCAAAGAAGTAAAGAGCAGATGAGAACCACTTGGATGAACAAACGAACTCTTCATCTGTTCCTTCATGCTATGATCCAGTTCTAGATGATACAGCATGAGTAAAATCTGATCAACAAGATCAGTTTACCATTTAGACTATTTTTGGACTCAACTTGATTTTGTAATTTCCGAGTACTGACTAACCCCGTGAAAGCCCCTGTAATTGAATCACAGGCTCTGGATTTTCCCAGGTAGTGAACACAATCCTATCTTAATAGCATTGCCGGCTTTCCTAAGTTCCACACATGAGAGGAATCACACTACTGCCTGTAAACCCAATTCAAATACTTCAGTGATGAACATGCATCCAGTATCCACTCAGCCGGCTTGCTCACGCTGGTGACTTGGGCAGAGGCTAGGGAGTTTGGCAAACCCATCTGTAAATGTTTAGGGGCTTCATGTTACAGGTGGAGGTTGCACACCAGCCGAACAAATAGCAGGAAATACAGAAAATGAAATCTGAACTGGAGTCTCCAAATGTCTACCCGCCCACATAAATTGGCATCTGCCCCTTGATCATTATTCTGCAATAGTAATGAAGACTTCATGAAAGGCCTTGAACTCTGAGTTGTCATTGTGGAATTGTGCTTAATCAAGACAAATATTCCCAGCCTAAGAGTATGACTAGAAGAAAAAAGGAGTAGGGATTTAATTTTCTTACATATTGTTATAACTATAAACAATGCCTTATCTTCTCTACAACTCTCATGAAATAATAAGCACTTGTGTTTTTTAAAGTATTTGGACCAGTCCTTGGAGATTTTATTAGAATCATGATTCACAGATGAGAAACTGTCCTCCTCTACAGTGTTTAGTAACACTGTATGTCTCTGGCTATTAACCAGTCATTCACTGGTGATTTTCCTTTATTTTTTCTGAACTGACTGATTGGCTCAAGAGGATCCCTCTGGTTTGGATATTATAGACATATAATTAAACAGTTTCTGAAAATTATGTTGTTCTGTCATATGGATATGGGACTTCAAGAGAACAGTGAGAATCCCTCCAGGATTCATGGAATCACAGAATGTCACATTTGGAAGGAACAACGCACATAATTTATTCCCACCTCTGCATTTTATTCATGGGAAAACAAAAGAAATTTCATGGCTTGGACTGTGATGTAAGCAAGACACTCTGAATCATCTTCAGGCAAGAACAGTTATTTTTCATTCCATCAATGTGTACTGAGCATCTCCTGTGAGTCAACTGCTGTGCTACATACTGGAAATGCAGCAGTAACTTAGACAGACGTGCCCTTTCCCAGACCCTTCTGGGGGGCTACACGGGATGTGTGGGGGTTTTTTGTTTGTTTTGTTTTGTTTGTGCGGTACGCGGGCCTCTCACTGTTGTGGCCTCTCCCGCTGCGGAGCACAGGCTCCGGACGCACAGGCTCAGCGGCCATGGCTCACGGGCCCAGCCGCTCCGCGGCATGTGGGATCTTCCCGGACCGGGGCACGAACCCGTGTCCCCTGAATCGGCAGGCGGACTCTCAACCACTGCGCCACCAGGGAAGCCCGGATGTGTGTATTTTACTTTTTACTTTACAAGCACTTTCACATGCAGGGTTGGATCTAGTCCTTAGGGCCACCCTTAGATATAGATATGATTATCCTCCTTTTTTAGATGAAGTAAGTTTCAGAGAGATTTAGTAATTTGCCCAAGATCGTAAAAAGGCTTATAGGAGGGAGAGCCTGGACTCAAATATTTGTTTCCTAAGTCTCACTCCAGTGATCTCTCCAGTACACCAGAGCTCTTTCTGATTAAAATGCAAGGAGAATTATTCTGTGCAATGGGCTAGGGAAAACTGCTTAGTTAGTTCCATGACCATATTTTCCAGCAGACGTGTGGACTGCCAAAGGACTTCTGACTTCACTTATGGGCAATCCAGACAGCAAATCATATGTAGAGTCATATGTAAAAATGCTCTACCAGAAAGTGACTTGTACTTATACATTTAACAGGGCACTTATATTTAAAATAAAGTAGTTTTGAGATTCTTCTAGAAAATCTAAGATTTCTGGTCATAAGAAGTCTATTTACTCTGTCATGTGGAGATTGACTCCACAACTGAAGAGGGTTCAAAAATATTATGTATCAATTCAAACATGGTAAGAATTATGATTTATTCAAGAGTATTTTCCGGGCTTCCCTGGTGGTGCAGTGGTTAAGAATCCACCTGCCAATGCAGGGGACACGGGTTCAAGCCCTGGTCTAGGAAGATCCCACATGCCGTGGAGCAACTATGCCTGTGTGCCACAGCTACTGAGCCTGCACTCTAGAGCCCACGAGCAACAACTACTGAGCCCACGTGCCACAACTACTGAAGCCTGCGTGCCTAGAGCCCGCACTCTGCAACAAGAGAAGCCACGCACCACAACGAAGAGTAGCCTCCACTCTCCACAACTAGAGAAAGCCCGCGTGCAGCAACGAAGACCCAATGCAGCCCAAAATACATAAATAAATAAATAAATGTATATTAAAAAAGAGTATTTGCCAAATTCCTATCTAATAACTGATTACTCGGGTTGAATAACATGTCAATAATTTTTAAAAATATTTTTCTTAATAGTCTTGCCCTTTTACCCTAAAGAAGGGAGACAGCTAAAATTTTCTTAGCAACAATGCCCAAGAAAAAAAAATTTCAGAATTGTTTTCAAATGTAAGAATGTATTTCAAAATATTTTGAAGGCACAAAGTGCTTATAAATATGATATTAGCATCTATTAGCAATAATAATATTTTACCTTGTTTAACATGAAGTATGGATGGCCTTTCTCTCCTTAAAGCAAACTGGGAAGACTTGTATAATCCTAGATTATTAGATAATGTTTCTAGGAACAACAGGTGATCTCTGCTCTACCTTCCGGTCTAGAAACAGTCCAGCAGGGCTGGAGTAGTACATATTGTTGGCACTGACCTCCAATTGATTTCTAATCTACGACTCCTTTAGTCCAGCCTTGTGGTTGGGATTGCTTCTGATGGTGGCCAAATCAGCAAAAGGAAATTCTCTTTAGAATGTAAAGGAACCAAGGATAAGTCCTTACATGAATATCTGAGGAGTGTAGGAGAGCAAGAGAGAATCTTTGTCTAGATAGAATGTTAAACAATGGGCTAGGGGAGAGGGTGGAGAATTTTTATTACAATTATTCTAAAAGCGTATGGAATAGATTTACACTCATGTTTATTCATGATGAAAAAAAAACCTGCCCCCAGATATGCATTTTAATTTGTGAGAAAACTGCTAAGCAACGTGAGATCATGGAGAAGGTGGTCCTTAAAATAAATAAGTAAATAAAATCTAGGGAATGTAATCCTGCCTAGAATGTGATTCATTCTTTTGGAGCAATAAGTGAAATGATGTCCAAAAGCAATTTTCATATTTCTTGGACATGTAAGCATTTTTCCTTGTACAACTATAGCAGAATCAGATCCCTAGGTAGATTATATAGACAACCATGAGGGGAACAACTCACCCCGAAATGTCATTTTTCTTTCATTGTTCCAGAATGGGGCTTAAAATTCTCACCCTTACCAATGCTGCCTGGGGATGAGGAAACTATGTTAGGAACTTTTCTTTTAAAATGCATGAACTGGGGGGACCTTCAAGATGGCGGAGGAGTAAGACATGGAAATCACCTTCCACCCCACAAATACATCAAAAATACATCTACATGTGGAACAACTCCTACAGAACACCTACTGAATGCTGCCAGAAGACCTCAGACTTCCCAAAAGGCAAGAAAATCCCCACGTACCTGGGTAGGGCAAAAGAAAAAAGAAAAAAAAGAGACAAAAGAACAGGGATGGGACCTGCATCTGTGGGAGGAGCTGTGAAGGAGGAAAAGTTTCCAAACACTAGGAAGCCCCTGCACTGGTGGAGATGGGGGGTGGGGGTGAGTGGGGGGAATGCTTCGGAGCCACGGAGGAGAGCTCAGCAACAGGGGTGAAGAAGGCAAAGTGGAGAGATTCCCGCACAGAGGATCAGTGCTGACCAGCACTCACCAGCCTGAGAGGCTTGTCTGCTCACCTGCCAGGGCAGGTGGGGGCTGGGAGCTGAGGCTCAGGCTTTGGAGGTCAGATCCCAGGGAGAGGACTGGGGTTGGCTGCGTGAACACAGCCTGAAGGGGGCAAGTGCACCACAGCTAGCTGGGAGGGAGTCCAGGAAAAATTCTGGAACTGCCTAAGAGGCAAGAGACCATTGTTTTGGGGTGGGTGAGGAGAGGGGATTCCTTCCCCGTGTGCCCACAGAAGGCAGAGCACCACCTAAGCGAGCTCCAGAGAGAGGCGCAAGCCATGGCTATCAGCTTGGACCCCAGAGACGAGTATGAAAAGCTAACGCTGCTGCCGCTGCCACCAAGAAGCCTGTGTGCAAGCACAGGTCACTACCCACACCCCCCCTCCCGGTAGCCTGTGCAGCACGTCACTGCCAGGGTCACGAGATCCAGGGAAAACTTCCCTGGGAGAACACACAGCATGACTCAGGCTGTTGCAACGTCATGCTGGCTTCTGCCGCCACAGGCTCGCCCCACGTTCCAGTTATGACTACTGTACCCCTCCCTCTTCCTGGCCTGAGAGAGCAAAATAGCCCTAATCAGTCTCTGCTTTAACCCCCTCCTGTCTGGGCAGGGAAAAGATGCCTGAGGGCAACCTACATGCAGAGGTGGGGCCAAAAGAACCCCAAGAGCTGTGCAAACAAAGAAGAGAAAGGGAAATCTCTCCCAGCAGCCTCAGGAGCAGCAGATTAAATCCCCACAATCAACTTGAGGTACCCTGCATCTGTGGAATACCTGAAGAGACAACAAATGTTCCCAAAATTGAGGTGGTGGACTTTGGGAGCAAATACAGACTTGGGCTTTGCTATCTGCGACTGATTGGTTTCTGATTTTTGTGTTTATCTTAGTTTAGTTTTTAGTGCTTGTTATCATTGGTGGATTTGTTTATTGGTTTGGTTGCTCTTTTCCTTTTTTTTATTTTTAAATTTTATTATTTTTAATTTTATTATTTTATTATGTTTTATTATTATTATTTTTCTTTCTTTCTTTTTTTCTCTTCCTTTTCTTCTGTGCCATGTGGCTGACAGGGTCTTGGTGAATCAACTTGAGGTACCCTGCATCTGTGGAATACCTGAAGAGACAACAAATGTTCCCAAAATTGAGGTGGTGGACTTTGGGAGCAAATACAGACTTGGGCTTTGCTATCTGCGACTGATTGGTTTCTGATTTTTGTGTTTATCTTAGTTTAGTTTTTAGTGCTTGTTATCATTGGTGGATTTGTTTATTGGTTTGGTTGCTCTTTTCCTTTTTTTTATTTTTAAATTTTATTATTTTTAATTTTATTATTTTATTATGTTTTATTATTTTTTTTTTCTTTCTTTTTTTCTCTTCCTTTTCTTCTGAGCCATGTGGCTGACAGGGTCTTGGTGCTCCGGCCGGGTGTCAGGCCTGAGCCTCCAAGGTGGGAGAGCTGTGTCCAGGACATTGGACGACCAGAGACTTCCTGGCCCTTCGTAATATCAATTAGCGAGAGCTCTCCCAGAGATCTCCATCTCAGCGCTGAGATGCAGCTCCACCAAATGGCCAGCAAGCTCCAAGGCTGGATGCCCCATGCCAAACAACTAGCAAGACAGGAACACAACCCACCCATTAGCAGAGAGGCTGCCTGAAATCATACTAAGACAAAGACACCCCAAAACACACCACTGGACACGGGCCTGCCCACCAGAACACAGGCACCAGTCCCTTCCACCAGGAAGTCTACACAAGCCACTGAACCAACCTCACCCACTGGGGGGAGACACCAAAAACAACTGGAACTACGAACCGGCAGCCCGTGAAATGGAGACCCCAAACACAGTAAGTTAAACAAAATGAGAAAACAGAGAAGTATGCAGCAGATGAAGAAGCAAGGTAAAAACCCACCAGACCAAACAAATGAAGAGGAAATAGGCAGTCTACCTAAAAAACAATTCAGAATAATGATAGTAAATATGATCCAAAATCTTGGAAATAGAGTGGAGAAAATACAAGAAACGTTTAACAAGGACCTAGAAAAACTAAAGAGCAAACAAACACAATAAATGAACAACACAATAAATGAAATTTAAAATTCTCTAGAAGGAATCAATAGCAGAATAACTGAGGCAGAAGAATAGATAAGTGACCTGGAAGATAAAATAGTGGAAGTAGCTACCACAGAGCAGAATAAAGAAAAAAGAATGGAAAGAATTGAGGACAGTCTCAGAGACCTCTGGGACAACATTAAACACACCAACTTTCAAATAATAGGGGGTCCCAGAAGAAGAAGAGATAAAGAAAGAGTCTGAGAAAATATTTGAAGAGATTATAGTTGAAAACTTCCCTAACATGGGAAAGGAAATAGTCAATCAAGTCCAGGAAGCACAGAGAGTCCCATACAGGATAAATCCAAGGAGAAAAATGCAAAAATATTAAAAGCAGCAAGGGAAAAGGAACAAATAACATACAAGGGAATCCCCATAAGGTTAACAGCAGATCTTGCAGCAGAAACTCTGCAAGCCAGAAAGGAGTGGCAGGACATATTTAAAGGGATGAAAGGGAAAGACGTACAACCAATGTTACTCTACCTAGCAAGGATCTCACTCATCAACAGAGAAACTAAAACCTCTACAGACAAGCAAAAGCTAAGGGAATTCAGCACCACCAAACCAGCTTTACAACAAATGCTAAAGGAACTTCTCTAGGCAGGAAACAAGAGAAGGAAAAGACCTACAATAACAAACACAAAACAATTAAGAAAATGGTAATAGGAACATACATATCAATAATTACCTTAAATGTAAATGGATTAAATGCTCCAACTAAAAGATATAGACTGGCTGAATGGATACAAAAACAAGACCCATACATATGCTGTCTACAAGATACCCACTTCAGACCTACCGACACATACAGACTGAAAGTGAGGGGACGGAAACTGATATTCCATGGAAATGGAAATCAAAAGAAAGCTGGAGTAGCAATACTCATATCAGACAAAATAGACTTTAAAATAAAGACTATTACAAGAGACAAAGAAGGACACTACATAATGATCAAGGGATCAATCCAAGAAGACATAACAATTGTAAATATTTATGCACCCAACATAGGAGCACCACAATACATAAGACAAATGCTAACAGCCATTAAAGGGGAAATCAACAGTAACACAATCATAGTAGGGGGCTTTAACACCCCACTTTCACCAATGAAAATAAATAATAAAATAAGATTACCCAAAATGAAAATAAATAAGAAAACACAAGTTTAAAATGACACATTAGACAAGATGGACTTAACTGATATTTATAGGACATTCCATCCAAAAACAACAGAATACTCTTTCTTCTCAAGTGCTCATGGAGCATTCTCCAAGATAGAGCATATCTTGGGTCACAAATCAAGCCTCAGTAAATTTAAGAAAATTGAAATCGTATCAAGTACCTTTTCCAACCACAACACTATGAGACTAGATATGAACTACAGGAAAAAAAATCTGTAAAAAATACCAACACTATAAGACACTGATGAGTGCAATTAAAGATGATACAAGCAGAGAGATGTTCCAATCCATGTTCTTGGACTGCAAGAATCAATACTGTGAAAATGACTCTACTACCCAAAGCAAATTACATATTCAATGCAAGCCCTATCAAACTACTAATGGCATCTTTCAGAGAATTAGAACAAAAAATTTCACAGTTTGTATGGAAACACAAAAGACCCTGAATAGTCAATGCAATCTTGAGAAAGAAAAACGGAGCTGGGGGAATCAGGCTCCCTGACTTCAGACTATACAACAAAACTACAGTAATCAAGACACTATGGTACTGGCAAAAAAACCCCTGAAATATAGATCAATGGAACAGGACAGAAAGCCCAGAGATAAGCCCATGCACATATGGTCAGCTTATCTGTGCTAAAGGTGGCAAGAATATACAATGGAGAAGAGACAGCCTCTTCAAAAAATGGTGCTGGGACAACTGGACAGCTACATGGAAAAGAATGAAATTAGAACACTCTCTAAAACCATACACAAAAATAAACTCAAAATGGATTAAAGACCTAAATGTAAGGCCAGACACTATAAAACTGTTAGAGGAAAACATAGGCAGAACACTCTATGACATATATCACAGCAAGATCCTTTTGGACCCACCTCCTAGAGAAATGGAAATAAAAAGAAAATAAACAAATGTGACATAATGAAACATAAAAGCTTCTGCACAGTAAAGGAAACCTTAACAAGACGAAAAGACAACCCTCAGAATGGGATAAAATATTTGCAAACGAAGCAACTGACAAAGGATTAATCTCCAAAATTTACAGGCAGCTCATGCAGCTCAATATCAAAAAAACAACCCAATACAAAAATGGGCAGAAGACCTAAATAGACATTTCTCCAAAGAAGATATACAGATGGCCAACAAACATATGAAAGAATGCTCAAAATCACTAATCATTAGAGAAATGCAAATCATACCACCATGAGGTATCACTTCACACTGTTCAGAATGGCCATCATCAAAAAACCTGCAAACAATAAATGCTGGAGAGGGTGTGGAGAAAAGGGAACCCTCTTGCACTGCTGGTGGGAATGTAAATTGATACAGCCACTATGGAGAACAGTATGGAGGTTCCTTAAAAAACTACAAATAGAACTACCATACGACCCCGCAATCCCACTACTGGGCATATACCCTGAGAAAACCATAATTCAAAAAGAGTCATGTACCAAAATGTTCATTGCAGCTCTATTTACAATAGCCAGGACATGGAAGCAACCTAACTGTCCATCAACAGATGAATGGATAAAGAAGATGTGGCACATATATACAATGGAATATTACTCAGCCATAAAAAGCCCATGCACATATGGTCAGCTTATCTGTGCTAAAGGTGGCAAGAATATACAATGGAGAAGAGACAGCCTCTTCAAAAAATGGTGCTGGGACAACTGGACAGCTACATGGAAAAGAATGAAATTAGAACACTCTCTAAAACCATACACAAAAATAAACTCAAAATGGATTAAAGACCAAATGTAAGGCCAGACACTATAAAACTGTTAGAGGAAAACATAGGCAGAACACTCTATGACATATATCACAGCAAGATCCTTTTGGACCCACCTCCTAGAGAAATGGAAATAAAAAGAAAATAAACAAATGTGACATAATGAAACATAAAAGCTTCTGCACAGTAAAGGAAACCTTAACAAGACGAAAAGACAACCCTCAGAATGGGATAAAATATTTGCAAACGAAGCAACTGACAAAGGATTAATCTCCAAAATTTACAGGCAGCTCATGCAGCTCAATATCAAAAAAACAACCCAATACAAAAATGGGCAGAAGACCTAAATAGACATTTCTCCAAAGAAGATATACAGATGGCCAACAAACATATGAAAGAATGCTCAAAATCACTAATCATTAGAGAAATGCAAATCATACCACCATGAGGTATCACTTCACACTGTTCAGAATGGCCATCATCAAAAAACCTGCAAACAATAAATGCTGGAGAGGGTGTGGAGAAAAGGGAACCCTCTTGCACTGCTGGTGGGAATGTAAATTGATACAGCCACTATGGAGAACAGTATGGAGGTTCCTTAAAAAACTACAAATAGAACTACCATACGACCCAGCAATCCCACTACTGGGCATATACCCTGAGAAAACCATAATTCAAAAAGAGTCATGTACCAAAATGTTCATTGCAGCTCTATTTACAATAGCCAGGACATGGAAGCAACCTAAGTGTCCATCAACAGATGAATGGATAAAGAAGATGTGGCACATATATACAATGGAATATTACTCAGCCATAAAAAGAAACGAAATTGAGTTATTTGTAGTGAGGTGGATGAACCTAGAGTCTGTCATACAGAGTGAAGTAAATCAGAAAGAGAAAAACAAATACCATATGCTAACATATACATGGAATCTAAAAAAAGAAAAAAAAAAGGTCCTGATGAACCTAGAGGCAGGACAGGAATAAAGATGCAGAGGTAGAGAATGGACTTGAGGATACGGGGTGGGGGAAGTGTAAGCTCGGATGAAGTGAAAGAGTAGCACTGACATATATACACTACGAAATGTAAAATAGATAGCTAGTGGGAAGCAGCTGCACGGCACAGGGAGATGAGTTCAGTGCTTTGTGACTGCCTAGAGGGGTGGGATAGGGAGGGTGAGAGGGAGGCACAAGAGGGAGGGGATATGGGGCTATTTGTATACATATAACTGATTCACTTTGTTATACAGCAGAAACTAACACAACATTGTAAAGCAATTATAGTCCAATAAAGATGTTAAAAAATAAGTAAATAACAAATAAAATGCGTGAATATTATTGAGCTTTATTCCTTAAGTCAACAATTATTTATTCAACAAAATCTGGCACAATTTACCATCTACCAAATGGTATTTTCCCCAGTGTTGGGGAAACAGCATTGAAAAGGTAGACAATATAAATCAGAATTCTCTTTCTGGTAATATAGCAGACGAAATATCCCCCAAAGAAGCCTTTTGCTGCAAAATGTCTAGAAATTCAACAGAAGGTAAAATCAGCCTCCTTTGAAATGTGTAAGTGAATTCTTCCCACCCCAACACTCAAATACAGGAAAGCTCCAAAGGCCAAAAATAAAGAGCAAACTGAAAACTCAAGTTTTGGTGCCCGAGTGGAAGTTTACTAATCTCCACCTCTAGAAGACTGGCCATGTCAGTGTAGGAAACAAGGTATGGGGCCTTCTTGAAGTGAGGAATTGGAATTAGGACACAACATCCAATCCTTTCCCATGTAAAGTCAGAACATTCAAAGGGCTATACAATCAGTAAAGGAAAAATCTGACCACTAGGCACAGGGAATCAACTGGGAAATTTGTTTGCTATGAAATAAGATTAGGGTAGAGAAATATAAATTAGTTAATGAATTAATTAAATTTATAGCTCTGACCATTTACAACTACCAGTCTCTCCTCATCTTAGTTTGAAGTTAGAATTTACATAACTTGTTCCAGGAATTGCCTACCCAAGAAATTAACCTAAAAAAAAATTCTAGATTGAGGTGCCCAGCAGATGCAAGAACAAAACCTTTCAGTGGGTCATACTTTCAACCAGGCTTGTAGAGGATTCTCCTAGGTAGAACTTCACCAAACCTGAGTTTATAATCTAAAATTACAAAACATGCCACAGAATAAGACTACAAGATTGAGAGTAACAGAAAAAAAAACCACAGACTTAGATACTCAAGAATATTAGATAATAAAATTATTATACACAGACTACAAAACAAATCTGTTTAAGGATGATAAAAGAAAATTCAAAATGAATAATAATAAAATAATAATAATACTTAAAGGAAAAAGATTAAGTTAAAAGATAATTGAGGGGGCTTCCCTGGTGGCGCAGTGGTTGAGAGTCCGCCTGCCGATGCAAGGGACACGGGTTCGTGCCCCGGTCCGGGATGATCCCACAT